>NC_085141.1:366526050-366711049 GCF_024139115.2 Armigeres subalbatus | reverse complement strand
TATAGCAATACGCACCGAACGAAGCAATACCGATACACAATGGAAACAAAATAACATTGAAATTTCATTTAAACTGGTGAAGTATCTTTAAATTACTTTATTTTTTCTTGCTTGCACGCAATTGTTGCAGTAGTGTTCCAATAGTTGCGAATCCCGTATAAATCCTATGAGATTCGCAACTATAGGAACAGGCTGAACCTAAAACTCTGCAACTATTGGAACACTGCCCTCAATAATTGGAGGATTGATTTTGGGCTGTAATGAAAGGATTTTGATGAAATTTTGGCGCGCTTCGGATAAAATAGAGCTAATAAGCTTTCGGATGCACTCTCAAGGTAAGGGAGATGAAGTATGCATTAGGTGTTTTAGAGAAATTAGTGTTGGAAAGTGCTTAGTTCCTCCACTATTGGTTCTTTTGCCCTACCCTAAATTCTGATCCTCTCCTTTCAACTTTTGATGAAGATTTTTCTTCTTTTAATGTTTTAAACTCTCAAGACAACATTCGTAATTCTTCCAAAAATAGAAGTTTTAGTGGTTTTTGTAAAAATACACTCAGAAATAAAGAAAAAACGGAAATTAGATTAAAATTTAATCTTTTCCTTTATATTCGAAAGTTATACGCTACATAGTTTGAGTGTATACTACTCACGTTTACTATTTAATCTACGCTCGCATTCAAGCGAACTAATGTTCCCAAAAAGAATACTTGTTGTCGTTCGGAGTGAAAAACATGGCGTGCTTCAAGAAGCGAGATCCAGCTTTGCTTGCGGCTAAAAACTCTATTATTTTATCACGGTAAGAAACAAATATGTTACATTCTTACGTATCAATTATCAAACTGTAAAATTTACATCGGCGATTTATTGTAATTACAGTTCATCACATAATTAAGTACTGCAGAGTGGAGGAAATGTTCGTGGAAGAAGATTTCAAAGATTTAGAAGGAGTGTTGTCAACTCTGCCAGCGGTTTGTAATTTACCTAGCAAGGAATAATCTTTATTTCTAACATTGCCTTATATTTTTCCAAATTTCCCGCAGATTGGAATCACGAAATCACGACATCAACTTCTCAATTCTCGTCCGGTTTCCTTTCACAGACAGTAATGGGTTTCATTAATAGACACACCGCAAAACGGATTTTATTTTTCTATATTATGCATTACACAATTCATTATGATTCCCGTTCAACGGCAAACCATATGTAAAATATATAAATCAATTGGGCAAACATTATAAATATTTTTCTAAATAAAAATCCAATAGATTATTTACAATTTTACACAATGCTTTTCTTTTTTTCTAGAACAAAATTTAAAAAACGGAAACTTATACCAACTGTAATTAAATGCGGTTAAACTATATTAAATATAGCTATGTTATACTAAACTTCGTTTTTGTCAAAGTTATACTAACCATGCATAACCATAACTTAATCGAAGCTGGGGTCAACCAGGCGAATAGCGATTTAGCATGAAATTTATACTATTTGGTTTTAATTTATCTCAGAGTGTAGAATTTAGAAATATCTTCCATTAGGCCGTTCCAAATATTTTATTGAAATTATACTCCTACTGGTCTCCCGAATAGTCTAGGGGCGATAATAAAACATAAACATTAAAATGAAAAAAAAAAAATCAAAATCCTTGGATTTGTTAAAGAGTGTTTTGAAAATCCTCAAAAGTTACCGAATTTTATTTTGTTGTTGCCCATCAAAACACGACTTTTGGTCTACCAAAAATCCGAGGGGGGCATAATTTTTTTAAAATATTTGTATCGGCATTATTGGCCTCCGTTCTTGACAAATAAAAATCGTTTTGGTCCGCTTGTGGTTCTTCATTGTCGTCCTAATATTACTATTAACAACACTTGAATATTTTACTATAGATTTGCTACAATACTATTCCAAATGCTATAGATTAAACGCTTCAATATTATAATAATAATATGGGAGCTTAGTTATATTAATGAAACTTAGCTGGTTTAGGTAATTCCCTTAGTTCAATAATAATTAAAAAGATCACGATACTGCATAAGCCCTAAGGAGTTTTAATTGGTAATAATAATAATATTAATTCTAAAATTTTTCAGAAATTTCTTGAAGTTTACAAAGTAAATACATTACTATTTAAAAAAATCATAATGGAGTAAACTTTCCCGTTTCACACTTTAAAAAATTTTGGATGAGAATCTTTCTCCCTTTCATATGCTTTTGACTGATAATGCCCACTTAACTATACTTGGAATAGCGACAAAACGGATGAGTATAGGCAAATAAAACGATTATAGATGTCAATGATGAACTGGTCAAAGTTCTTAAATCGCACCAAAGCGCCATAAAAAATTACCTAATATCTACCTAACACAACTTTTCAGTTAGCAGATTCAATTAGACAAAAATCGTATCAGAATGTCCTTCAACTTCCTTAACTGTGGATATCCTTCAACACATGTACGAATGAGTTGATATGAGCAACGTCCATTTTTCTTTTTGCAAGCAAAATACCGGCAGTCAGTCAAAAAGCCGCTTGGTGCGTTTTGGCTGAACCCCGACCAACTATAATAAAAACCGGACCAAAACTCGCCATCTCCGGATTAGCAATTCTACGCCTTTGCTCGCGAGGATATTAGAGACTGCTTCATTACTCATGAATTCTTTTCGGAAAATAATTGATGATTCAGTTTCATCTATTCAAAATATAAATATTCTTTTGAAACTTTTATACTAAGTCATGTATATACTAGGTCATAAGAACATTGAAATTGAAAAAAGAAATTATTTAAAAATATTCACGTAAACCTTGTTAACCTTCTGTCTATGCTCCAAAAAATTTACGTTGGCTGTGGTCTGGGGTCATATTGATCCCAAATTGGAATTGCTATAATTTTGTTATTGTTTGGTCAATTTTGGATTTTTTTTAGCTGTTTCGAAAGATAATTTCATCATCTTTCAGGTTGTAACCTAGGATTGAATATGGGTGGGCGGATGCCTTGAGCGGAAGGGTTTTCGATAGCAATTTTAATTATATCTTGAAATTCTACCCATTTTGAGCTACGCTTTTCCAAAAAAGGTTATGCAGAAAAAGCGTATTAACTTTGACTTGAGACGATGATTAGCTTAGAACTTGAGCCTTGGGTGGTGGTATATTTGAAATAAGTACAGAGACTACTCAAGATATTCCGATGTATGGGATTTTCTACGTTGTAAATATTCCTATCGCAGAAAGTACAAATTTGCTTAAAATGATGTTTTAAACAAAAGTCTCGTCTGGTGGGAATCGACATGACGGAAAAGTAATGGTCAAGGATTTTTACAAATGGGCGGCAAACTGGCTGATCCTAAAACATATTCTGTGAACGCATTCTATTTTTGGCATTGCTGGAGCAGGTTGAATACAAATAAAACTTTTGGTAGACTCTACCACAACATTTATGTTTGCCAAAAGTACTACGCCCCAAAATACATCAGATCTCCCATGGAGCAATATACTCAAATACAGGGTCCGGCAATTGAATTGCTACATTGGAATGTATAAATTAATTGATCAAAACAAAAACCTTTTAATTCAAATTATTTCAATTTCACTTGGAAACAAATCACTTTTCAAAATTCACATGCCAAGTTCAACTTGTTCTCCCTTGAGTTTGACAACTCGCCGCCGACGATCGAGGAACGAATCGTACGAGACAGCAGGTGCTCTTGTGGTATTTTATCCCGCGCTCCCATAGATGTCGCTTTAGAACTTGCAAACTTTTATGTTTTTTAGAGCAGCCTTCGGTTTCCACCATACTCCAGACAGCGAAGTCCGTAGTGATAAGGTCCGGCGAACACACCGGGCACTCCGAGCTTGAATAAACCTAGGAAAATGTTCCGCAATCCAGAATTAGGTTTTATTTGCTTTATGAACGGGTGCCGAGTCCTGTCAAGCCCTGGAACCAAAATGATGATGTGCCCACGGTTCCACGACGTTTTGTCCACAACTAATTTGATATATATTTGGGTTGATCTTCACTCCTTCAGGGTTAAATCCAGCGGAGCCAGCGTCCTAGCCATCACCAATGGTGCTTCAGCCCAATCAATCACCAGTTGCTGGTTTCTGTCGCCTGGTGGCCGTCAACACTTTGTCGGCATTTCTTCATGATCTTTCCTGGCATCAAACTCTATCGTTCTGTTAACATTACAGAGCTGTTCATACGTTGAAGGGGTTTCTCGTCAGTAAACACGATATTCTCCAACTTTCTTTCCGCGACCCTCTTCAGCGACCCATATTATCTTTTTGACCCGTTTCTTGTTCCTAGTTCTGACCGAAAGATCTTGAACTTTTTGGATCTCTTAGGGCTTCGTCTGAAGTTTACATTTCAAGATCCGATGTAGACTTTGAGATCCTCCGCCAATTTAGTGGCACTATGTCAAGCATTTCTCTTGAGGCGCTTTTTGACGTTTTTCACCATGGTGACGTTTTTATCATGGCAGGTGTCACCACAGAAACTCGACGTTCCCCACCATATCGTTTTTGGTACATCTGGTCTACAAGAATCTTTTGACTGTACGGTGTACAAAACTTCTGCTCACACGTAAATTGGACAGTTGACGAACTATGTTCTTCTGCTGTTTTCCAGCTTGGAGCAAGGCAACCACAGCACTATGTTTCTGTTCAAGATCATTTTTTCTGAATAACACTCGAGTACAAAATTAATGATGACTGTTGAAATAATGTAACAGTTTAATTGCTGGACCCTGTATAACTGCTTACTAGCGCCGCCTCTTAGAAGAAGTGCTCATTATATTGAGCATCGCTATGTAGTCCTGGACATCCTTCTACAACTTTGTAGAATTATATGAACTCCTAACTCAAAAGGGTATAAAAATACATTTCCAAACAAATTTTACTGAAAGGCCACCCCTTTAATGACAACTTACACCAAGAAATAGATCTCTTCTTGTAGATCATTTCTTCTGAAAACGTCAAAACTCTAACACACTGATGGTTTCGATTTATTGAATTTATGTCGAGAGGAATTTGACAGATCCGACACTTATTGCCCTGTTCGGATTCTTTGCTGACATGAAACGACTTGAAACCTTCGCGCCGGCGGATTTTCTGAGCAAAGCTGAATCACGCAAGGAAATCGCTGAACCCTCCCTACTTCAAATATCATTCAATACTGCGGAGAGTACAAGAACGGGTATACCCCATTAGGCATAAGTACGTTAGGCATAAGAACGTTAGGCATAAGTACGTTAGGCATAAGTACGTTAGGCATAACGGACGTTAGTATAATGTAATGCTAGGCATAATGTACGATTAGGCATAATGTACGATGAGCATAAAATGACCAAAAAGAAGGTGGCCTAAGACATAAAAAAGTAGGCAGAATTATGCCAAGCGTCCATTATGCCTAACGTACTTATGCCTAACATCCTTATGCCAAACGTCGCGGACCCCTTCAAGAACATTGTTCCTAAAGTTCATATACTTTGCAGAATGCCCTCTTAACACCCCCGTAACACTGAGTAGACGCCTTAGCGTTGTGTGTTTCGGTTTAAAATCTAGAATGGTCGCATTATCAGCTACAAGCAAACCCTGAATTTTGAGTAGTAAACGTCACTTGTGGAATATGTCCGTATGAATAAAGGAGACTTTACAGCATTATACATTTCGAACATACTACAAACAACTGATTCGGTATATTTCTGTTTTGACATTCCTCCATGTAATAAAATGTAGTAGATTGTAGTAAATGTTTAAGTTGAAATGTAGGATGTGCAACATGTTAGAAAAGTTTTTTTATTCATATCAAACATATAGTTTACTCTGTGGATTTTACTTTACAGTAGATACTACAAGCTATGATTAGCCCAGAAGCAGCAACAAATTAGACAAAATGGTTTACAATAGCACTGATTGTGACATTTCAGGGAAATCTGGTCACATATGAGTTGCTGTAACACTTGTGGAACATGTGTGCTGCTAGGGAGGTGAAGATGGTCATGGCCAGGAGTAGTAATCCTCATGCTTTTGTGATATTTGTCCTAGATTGAAAGCAAAGACCACACCACAAAACCACATTTTAGAGTGGATTGGTTGGATGGTTAGGAATTGCCTTTGAACCTATTTTGATCAGGTAAAATTCAATTTTGGTGGGGGTCTGGATCCAGTTGGTACAAATTAAATCCAACTCTAGCGTGGGCTGGTTGATCGATGTTCGAAATCACTACCGGACGGATCAAGAAAAAATCAAATCTGGTCGGTCGTTTGAAGTAACTAATGGGTCGATAACTTTAGTGTATAGTGAGTAGATTGGTTGGTGACCAATTGATCTACTCGGATCAAAAAAAAATATTATTCTGAACTGTATTTGTCGAAGGTTTGAAGGCACTTCTTGTATATATTTGTGTGAATACAATTTAACTCTGCAGTGGGTTGGTCTTTGGTCGGAATCGCTGTCCACTTTAGGACCAATCTACATTTGATTATAATTAGAAGAAAAGAAAAATCTACGAAAAAACAAGCCACTTTATCTGAAATATACAAAAAAAAATACATAATAGTAAATAGGTTCATTATGGATGTAATCCATTAAAGATATCCATTTTAAAAAAGGGAATAAATTAGAACCAATGAATTTGAGTGCAAATTGTCCTCAGTGCTGTTATAAACATTATGGATCCGGAAATCTCTCGGTAGCCTTAATAATAGCGAAAATTTTAACTAATCTGATTTACGAAATGTTGGTATCAAAATCCATGACTGGCGCCGTTGGTGGGGGCCAACCTGGCCAACCGCACGCAACGGCGCTGTATGTAGTTTTTTTGAGTTGAAATTGACAGTTGAAAATATTTGCGCACTTTCAAAATCTTTGCAATTATTGCTGCACTGTCAAAGGAAACAGCACACGAATAGCAAACTTGTTCTTACTTTTTTGGATCAACCTCTTTAAGATATAGGACACAATATATTTCAAATGTTCATAAGTACTGTATAAACTTGTTCACTACTTGATTAACACTAAAAAGAACAAATATATAAATTTGAATTTCGCTTTAATTTTGGAAAAAAATGAAATCGCAAAATAAAAATAACTATCGGTTTTATTGACAGCAGTACACCTCAAAACAGAGCGTGGGAATGTAGTTGTAAAAATATGAAGCACACGCTTAATGTCTAAAATATATTCAGATGTCCAAATTACCATCATTACCCTAGATATCATGCGGGAAGATTCGCAATTTGATCTTAGTGCAAACTTCGAACAAGATTGCCGGCGTTGGCTTTTTTTTTTTATGTTTTGTAAAATTAGTAAAAATAATATAGTTTTTTATCTGGATCTTTCCTTACGCTGGAAAAGTGACATATTGCTTTCAAAATTTAATTATAAAGTTTGTGATATGAGTATTTAGTGTGCACCAATCATCGAGGTACGCTCTTTAAACTTCATCCGTGTTTTGGAATTAATATTCATTATTTGTATCCTTTTATCTATGGGGGCAGCTATGTCCAAGGGCTTGACGATCCCTCCCCAGGCCATCTGCGAGTTGTGGTGCCTGCCTAGGATGTGGTGGGGTTTGACAGTTGGCTCTGTTCAACTTCTATAAAAAAAAGCTGCATGCTCCGCCAAAGCGACCGTGTGCCGCTCAAACCGCACAAGCCCAAGTCCTGGTGTTAGGTGGGACGCTAAACAGACCTGACAAGACGGCCCCCCGACGAGACAGGAGGTTTGCGCAGGCCCAATATAGCCGCCTATAAAAACAACCATTACGAACGACATAGAAGATAATACGACTCGATACAATCGGCAATGACCAAGGTCTGAATGGAGAAAACTTTTATGTGCAGCACAGGCCACTCCAGCCTTAGTCTGGTAATAAATAAAAGAAACCATTTAATTCAGTTATTTTGGTCTTCCGCAAGAATCTTGTACGACTCCTTTTTTGTTTAATTAATTCACTTCTAATATTACGTCCCTTATTTGTAAAAGGTATCATTTAATTCAATTTATTGATAATAATGCCATATTTATCAGTGATAGTGAAATTATGTATCATTTTATGCAATGTTATTTGGATGATATTGATATGTACATGAATATCACTTTTTCTGTGATATTTTTCATAATTTTTGATACTCCTTTTTCTTATTTCATTTCAGATTATTGATCTTCGGTCCGTACTCTCATGTTGATTGTTCGTTGCTTATGTTTTTTAAAGGCTGGCTTGCAGAGCCTGACACCAAACCCCCAAAATTTCCGAAGGACCATTCCTCCTCATTTCCGGTGGACCATGGTACACAGTTTCATTTTAAGAGTCCCTCGCTGGCACTCGGACGATGACCAGCCGCCCCTAACATGGAGAACAGACGCTGTTGTGATCCGATCCTGACATGGAGAACAGACGCTGAGCAAGACCCCCTCTTCCCTGTCAGCATACGACCAAAGTTTCAACCGGGGTTGGTTACCCGATCTTCCCTAAGGTTGCTCGTATCCCGGCCAGCACCACGGTTAGGTAGGGATAGGAGTTGCTGGGGAAAAGGCTAAGGACCACGGGATGGGGTCTATTTTATTCATTCAGGTACGCGAAGTACCAATGGTACGCTTTACCCAGCATTTGCCGTGCCAGATTATTGATCTAATAGAACCCAATTCGTTTCTCGCCCTGATATAACTAGGCTGAATTCCTTCTGTGAAATAAAGAATAAACTGTTCGAATGGGCTGTTTGGCCGATTACGACGACAGATTGCTTCTTTAGTTATTTTGGAATGTTACAGTCAATAGTCATTTTATTACGATACCAAACTCAATACATTCATCAAATATATTGCAAGTTGCATTTGTCAATTAGTGATAGCTTGTCGCTGAATTTCTGTGCCAATTTTTTTCTCTACATTTGCAAGTCTCGTCTCGTCTACAGGCACGTCGACTGAAACGGTTCGAATTACAAAATAGACCTTAAAATGTGTAATCTGTGCCAAAATGGATCTCAGTGAATAGGCTCTTGTCTACTGGCTAGACAACAACGTTAATATTTTCGTATTCAATACTAGACGCGTAAAACGCCTGAGGGTTTCATATTCACTCAGTTCGATGGTGTGGTCATTACCCACCAGCATTGCTGCTTCAAAAACTATTTAACTGTAAACCTCACAACAACTGAAGGACGGATGGCTGAAAAAGTCCAGCTCTGAAGAGGTAGACATGAATTAGCATTCAACTGTAGTAGCATTTCGAAGCGGAGCACAAAGAAAAATATTTACATTTTTCTAGGTTTAAAATAACACTAAACCAAACTTATTCGGACTGAAGCACTTTGATTTTGGTCATATATGCGCTCCATATCTCAATCTAATATTTCACACGCTTCATCAATAGCTGCATATCTGGCACACAGTTCGTAAACGATAATGACGCCAGACGGAATAACCGTCGATACAAACGATCGGCGGCATGCGGAGAAATGGAAGAGAAATTCCTGCTTCATTTGTCTTGTGTTTTTCTGCTTTTGATTGGTTGTTTCTTCTATTATCTTTTACCAAACTCTCGACTTCAATAGATTCGTTTAGTTATTTAACTCTCTACTCAGTGTTTCGTTTTGCACATATACACTGCACTGGGACGGTGTTTGGCGATGAAAAGGCATTTCTCGCACACACGAGCCTATTGAAAACCGTTTTCCATCATTCACTTTTCAATTTTCTTCGCCTTTTCTTGCTGATTGCCGGCTTACCTTGAATACGGCGATCAGTTGTAGCTACACGGTCATATATTTTCCTTTCCTTTCCGATCATGCGCAGTTGTGAATTTTCCTTTTTCTTCGCAATGTTGCGGAACACTCTCACACCGATTGGTGCATACTCAATTATCCACTGGATTAATTCACTTCGTTGTGAGAAAACCGAATTGAACCCTTTTTATGAGCAATTACCCTTTTATACCCGTTGCATCAAGTAGCATGGAAACCGTTGAAGAGTGGCTACGCACTTGGACAGATTATCTCAGACCAACAGACGTAAAGAGATCATTGGCACCACTTCAGAATCGACACTTGAAGATAAATCACTCAAGACCCGCTGGCAAACAAGACGAAGCCAGTTTCTTTGTTCGCACACGATTTACATCACAACATACTGTCCAAGGCTTCAACAAATGGCTTGCGAATTTGTTATCATCACTTTAAAATAATGGGAGCAGCTATCGCTGTTTCTCCTCCTACACAAAACAGAAGGAGGACTTAAATCTCTTGAAGGGCCCCCTGATTCCTGGAACAAGTAAGTGCAAACTAACTCTTCATTCATACGAACCATATGCGTCACTAACTAAGCCTATAACCAGATTCGGAAACTAGTTTGGATCAATCACCCCTAGTCTAGTAGCCGTCAGCCAATCATCCAACAGCCGATAAGATGCCAGCAGGATCAAGTTCACGCCACGCGCTCGTTTTCAATCTCTCTCTCAGCTGTATTTTTGTCCAAATCACAACGGCTCTGATAACAGACTGCTATACGATCGATGTAACAACAAATTAATCCAACATACCTACACGACACAGAAATTCGAAAATAGCACACTATCTCCAGCGCAGCACACTTTCGAGAGTGAAATGATTGGAGCTCGCCCGCACACGATCCACCGATTATTTGCTGCCACAGCACGGGGGAGACTCTGCACGAAACGAAACGGGAGAGACGTCGTCCGCTTGGATCCGCGGTCAACACTCAACTGATCGCGACGGCCGCCAAACCGAGCCCAGGTTGAGGCAAAGCGCCTTCTCTTGGTTGAGATCGAGTCCCGACTCTGGTATGGGGCATCATGATCACGCGCGCGCGGTTCTCCTTCCGCTGCGCTGGGGAGAACTGGATGGATAACGACAAACGTCGACGGCGCAGCGCGGCGGCCGGCTGGTTGGACTTTTGGCGGGTACGGTTTTATGAGGGAGCTTATGCTGAGCTCTCGCTACTGCTAACAGTTGATGCACGTTGAAGAGATTCAAAACGGCCGCCGCCACGCGATGCATCGCGACGGCATGGAATAAAGCGCGGGCTTGGCTCCACAGAAGCTGAGGAGAGTCGAACGTGCCGAGAGAATGGAAGAAAGTTTTAAAACAATCTAAAATGGGGATACTCATGAATTCGATTATCTCGATATGTTTTGTGGCAATTAAATGATACACAACCAGCAACGGTGCTGATATCCATTTTAGATTAGAAAATTTCGCCGTATTACATATTATAAAAGATTTAAAAAGGTCCGAAAAAAAAATTTCCAGAAGAATATTTAAATTAACATTATTTTTTACTTTAGTTTTTATTTTCTGAGAAATAATATCATTAAACTTGACTTAAACAAGTAGTTCCGAGCCACAACATTAAATAATTTTTCGTTGACGTATTAGCAGAGCATCCTCTTTTAGTTTTATTTTCAGAAGTTTTGAATGAACAAATTGCTTTTAATTATACACAGCATGTTGTTTCCAAAATCAATATGTACCTAGGTATATTTCATTTTTCATTTATTTAGTTAACATCTAAACAGATAACACTGAATCAACAATTTGACGCCACAATGCACGGTTCGAGGCCGCAACTCTCCATCCTCGAATACGCCCCACGCTCGCCAAGTCGTTCTGCACCTGGTCTGTCCATCTGCTCGCTGCGCTCCACGTCGTCTCTGTACCTGCCGGATCGGAAGCGGAACACCATTTTTGCTGTCCGGCATTCTTGCAACATGTCCCGCCCATCGTACCCTTCCGCTTTAGCTACCTTCTGGATACTGGGTTCGCTGTAGAGTTGGGCGAGCTCATGGTTCATTCTTCGCCGCCACACACCGTCTTCTTGCACACCGCAAAGATGGTCCTAAGCACCCGTCTCTCGAATACTCCGAGTGCTTGTAAGTCCTCCTCGAGCATTGTCCATGTTTCATGTCCGTAGAGGTCAACCGGTCTTATAAGCGTCTTGTACATGACACATTTGGTGCGGTGGCGAATCTTTTCGATCGCAGTTTCTTCTGGAGCCCGTAGTAGGCCCGACTTCCACAGATGATGCGCCTTCGTATTTCACGATCAACGTTGTTGTCAGCCGTCAGCAAGGATCCAAAGTAGACGAATTCTTCGACCACCTCGAAGGTATCCCCGTCTATCGTAACACTGCTTCCCAGGCGGGCCCTGTCGCGCTCAGTTCCGCCCACAAGCATGTACTTTGTCTTTGACGCACCTAGGTATATTTAAATCTCATTAATTCAAAAGTTAAATGTTAATACGTTACGTTTATATAAGTCCTACGTCTACTCGAGGTTATGTATAAAACATTACCCATCGCTCGTTTTTTACACGGGAAAGGATAAAACGACGTTCCTTACACTCTCTTATGAATTCTGATTTGATTTTTGAAAAGAACTTGAAACATTTCTTTGTATCCTTTCACGTCTATTTTTATAAATATTTCCTTTCTGTTTCATCTTTAAATGTCAAATCGTCTATGCGCAATGATCAAATTGAGATATTAGGGGAAACTGGACACACATGATCCCCACTTTTTGTTTAGGATATTTCTCGATGTAACATGCACAGATTTGCACGCTTCTTGATGTACTTGATGAAGAATTTGATAAGCTATTCAAAAACGCCATTGGAAGCAATTATTTGTTCATGAAAGTTACCAAAAAATTAATTTTGCCGAAAGATAGAAAATTTGGAATCTTCAAAACTTGCGGGTGACTTGATCCCCATATAGGGGGAAATTGATCCCTTTATGATCTGAACATGTTTAGGTTCTTCCAAATCAAATGAAAGGTTCAATTGGTCTAGCCTCAAATCCTAACAATTCTTCATAGTCTGTCGTAAAATCAGTCGTGCGAAAATTAAATATTGTTGGTATTAAGCAATCATTACCAAGATTTGGGAGGAGGAAGTTTTGCCGCAGGAGTGGATGGAAGGTGTCGTGTGTCCCATCTACAAAAAGGGCGATAAGCTGGATTGTAACAACTACCGCGCAATCACATTGCTGAACGCCGCCTACAAGGTACTCTCCCAAATTTTATGCCGTCGACTAGCACCCAACTGCAAGGAGTTCATTAAGGGGCAGTACCAGGCGGGATTTATGGGCAGAACGCTCCACCACGGACCAGGTGTCCGTCGTACGCCAGATATTGCAGAAAATGCCGCGAATACAGCGTGCCCACACTCATCTATTCACCGACTTCAAAAGCCGCATATGATACAATCGATCGGGACCAGCTATGGCAGCCAATGCACGAACACGGTTTTCCGGATAAACTGACACGGTTGATCAAAGTGACGATGGATCGGGTGATGTGCGTAGTTCAAGTTTCAGGGGCATTCTCGAGTCCCTTCGAAACCCGCAGAGGGTTACGGCAAGGTGATGGTCTTTCGTGTTTGCTATTCGAAGGTAATACGAAGAGCAGGGATTAACACGAGTGGTACAATTTTCAATAAGTCCGTCCAGCTATTTGGCTTCGATGACGACATAGAAATTATGGCACGAAACTTTGAGAAGATGGAGGAAGCCTACATCAAACTGAAGAGGGAAGCTAAGCGGATCGGACTAGTCATCAACACGACGAAGACGAAGTACATGATAGGAAGAGGTTCAAGAGAAGACAATGTGAGCCACCCACCGCGAGTTTGCATCGGTGGTGACGAAATCGAGGTGGTAGAAGAATTTGTGTACTTGGGCTCACTGGTGACTGCTGAAAATGACACCAGCAGAGAAATTCGAGACGCATAGTGGCTGGAAATCGTACGTACTTTGACTCCGCAAGACGCTCCGATCGAATAGAGTTCGCCGCCGTACCAAACTGACAATCTACAAAACGCTAATTAGACCGGTAGTCCTCTACGGACACGAGACCTGGACGATGCTCGTGGAGGACCAACGCGCACTTGGAGTTTTCGAAAGGAAAGTGCGGCGTACCATCTATGGTGGGGTGCAGATGGCGGACGGTACGTGGAGGAGGCGAATGAACCACGAATTGCATCAGCTGTTGGGAGAACCATCCATCGTTCACACCGCGAAAATCGGACGACTGCGATGGGCCGGGCACGTAGCCAGAATGTCGGACAGTAACCCGGTGAAAATGGTTCTCGACAACGATCCGACGGGCACAAGAAGGCGAGGTGTGCAGCGGGCAAGGTGGATCGATGGACCGAGCCGAATGGAGAAGACTCTTATATACCGCACAGGCCACTTCGGCCTTAGTCTGATTAAATAATAAATAATAATAATGGTATTAAGCAAGGCAAGTATTTTGGTTCTCGAATAGAGTAATAGTGACAGATAGAATGCCTGCTACAGCAACAAAATTGGCATGGTGATGATGATTTATCTGCAAACCATTCACTCCACTAAAAGACAGTGGTCATATCACGACAACCATGATGTTCCCAAGAGGATCTCTCTTTGTGATTGATACAGTTATGATACCAAAAATGGTTGATCGATTCATAAATATATTTTTAAAATTTTAGAATCTAATTATTCTATTAAATCTCTGAAAATTGGCCACACTGCAAATGCCATGGTCATATCCCTGAGAACCTGTTTTGGAACCAATAAAAAAAGACTGTGATACCGCCATCGGGGGTGACAATAGGTCTGGAGAGTGAGAATGGGTCATCGTTCTCATCGGCAGTCTAGAGGTACTAGAGCAAAATTGCTCAAAAAGGTCTCTTATATTTTGGTCTTCTTGCCCTCAGATGCATTTAATCTATTCTACAAGCATTCTAAGTAGCTGAAACAGTGACCCATTCTCACCCCTATTTGACCCATTGTCACCCCCGACGACGGTACATCGAGATCGCCAGTTTACTACCAATACCACAACCTTGATCATACCAGGATGATGACTTCATAATTCAATATGGTACTGTCACGCATCATCATTTTTGTAGTGCGTGTTATTATTACACAAATGCGATTTCTCTTAAACGACTGACCAAAAGTTGTTAAATGAGCCTATTATTAAAAAAATATTTAAGAAGATTTACAAATAAATGGTGATTGTAAGCAAACTTCTCCTAGTACAAACGGATGAATTAACACCAGATTGAACAATACTGCTGTGATTTGTTGATTTTTTTTAAACTTAATTTATACTCTTTTTCATTAAAAATAATGTTAAAATGCATTTAATAAAATTAATCAAAACTAGGTATGTTCAAACATACTTTGTTCGGTTAATGAAATAAGGCTATTGAGAAATTCAAATTGCGCGTGTATCGTCTGATTGACAAAATTGAAGAGAAATTTAATTTATTTATACTTTTTAACTAGAAAAGAATTTAACAGATCAATTAGTTACATACAATACAATAATATGCGACGGTATACAACAAACGCCTTAATATATGCAATATCGGGATCAAGTGTGTCCAAACTGTGGGGGATCAAGTGTGTCCATGTTGAGTATTTATCTTGTTTTGTTTTTAGTATTAAATGAAAATAAGCAATAGTTAATTGAATGAATTTATTCAATTCTATAATAATAAAACCTTGTCCAGTAAAAATTTGGTACGTTTTGAAGAAAAAAAAGGATTGAGAATGCTCAAATAATAAAACCTCTCTAAAACCCATATACATAAAGTAACTAATATCAAATATTACTTAGATTCAATAATCTATCTAACGGATCCGTTTGCACATATCACTGGTATAAAAATGTGATTAGTTTTCAAGAAAACAGGGGGGGGATCATGTGTCCCCGGGGATCATGTGTGTCCAGTTTCCCCTATTCCTTTCAATGCCGAACTGAACATGATTTATACGACCAATAAACGATTGTATTTTGATCAACCCTTATCCTACCACGTTTCGAGCAGCGATGCCAGATTTAAAATCATGCCTTCAATTTGAAGATATTTGAATCTCTGTGAAGACATGTTTTTTCCATAAAGATATTTGAAGATTTGAAAATGTTTGAAGGCACTCATTAAGGCAGCTAAAAGAATTATTTATTTATTTGCTCAGACTAAGGCCGAAGTAGTACAGTACATAAGAGAAAAAACTCTCCATTCGGCTCGGTTCATGGCTGCACGCCACTATCCACGCAGTCTACGGAGGGTCCGCAAATCGTCCTCCACCTGACCGATCCATCTTGTTCGCTGCGCATCTCGCCTTTTTGTGCCCGTCAGATCATTGGAAAAAAACATTTTATCGGAAGACTATCTGACATTCTGGATACGTGTCCGGCCCAACAAATCGTCCAATTTTCGCGGTGTGTACGACGTCACACCTTTGAACTTATATTACGAGCAGACGTGTTCTCGATTGCGCTCTGAAAGTTAAGCGAATTGTATCCGGTGGTTTATTATTTCATCCGTCCGAGTCGCGTCGCGCGCTTTTAGTGTACCACTATGAGGCGAGAAAACACTTTTCGTACAGACTACTCGTGCTTCCCAGTGAAGCCGTCTTTTGAAAAAATGCATGGCTTTTGCAGCACACTTCTGGGACTAAAGAAAGAAGATTTTGTGAGACTGCAGTGCAATCGCGGTGAACAATGCGCGTTGGTCAAGGTCAATCACGATGAAAAACATGAAGTTGATATTACGGGGAATAAGCACAAGTTGCGAGTAACAATGGAAGATGGAAGAGTTGGAGTGAAAGTGTACGATTTGACGAAGAGAAGATCGTAGAGTTCCTCGATGTATTCGGGGAAGTGATCTCGCAGCGCGAATTGACATGGTTGGCTCGTATGCTGATCAAACGAAATATCGATTCGTGGGTTACGATTGATGGCCAGTAAGTGTATATGCACTACAAGGGTTAGGGCCTCTTGTAAACACTGCAAAGAGCAAGCACTGGCATTTCTTGTGTACAAAACAAAAAACTGCTGGTCCAAAAAAGCTGCGCAAACGGACGAAGCAAGCTGTGCCACGACAAGCGCCGAAAAAGATGAGCGGAGCAAAAACTCAGACCGCCAAACCAGTTGATCAGGGCGGTGTTTCCCATCCAGCTGCAAAAGCAAAACACGCGCAGCTCATCGTTGGCATCGTTACGCACAAAACCACAACACGCCGAGGTGGTTTTGGTCGACCTTTTCGAAAAGCCTTCGAATGCGAACCGTTTCCAGAGCCGAACCGCTGGCTTCAAGACAGACGACTTAACAACGTCCACAAGAATCGGACGAAGCCGAGGGCGACCGCCCGGCAAAAAACAGCGATGCGATGATGGTGACGATGAGCAGGATGTGGAATCTCTTCCATAAATGGCTCTCACGTCGATAAACATCACAGGCACAATCACGAACTCCACGAAACTCAACGCGCTTCGAACATTCATCAGCAGTCAAATCCTCGATATCGTGTGGACCACACGAGGAGAGGCACCACTGTTGCAGTGAAAGAGCATGTCCAGGTCATTCACGTAGATAAAAGCCTAGACAGCCGGCTGATCTCGCTGAGTGTGTCATCCTTGCTGGCGATTTCAACTCTGTGCTACAAGTTTGTGACTTGTGCAGCCCCAACACAAGCCCGTCTCTCAAAGGAGAAGAGTCGTTTGGCCGAAACCCATTCGGCCGAAAGCCATGTGGCCGAATGCCCCTAGGCCGAAAGTTGTTTGGCCGAACGAACCATTTGGCCGAAAGGGTCATTTGGCTGAAAGGGTCATTAGGCCGAAAGGCTCATTCGGCCGAAAGGATCATTTGGCCGAAAGGGTCATTTGGCCGAAAGGGTCATTTGACCGAAAGGTTCATATGGCAGAAAGGGTCGTTTGGCTGAAAAAGTCATTTGGCCGAAAGGATTGTTTGGCCAAAAGGGTCGTTTGGCCGAAAGGGTTATTTGGCCGAGAAGGTAGTTTCACCGAAATGATCATTTGGCCGAAAGGGTCGTTAGGCCGAAAGGGCCATTTGGCCAAGTGTACCCCAACTTTTATTAGCGAAAAGAAATACATGATTCCACCCACTCAATTCATTTGTTTATTGCATGAACGGACTAACTAGATGAAACATCGTTTGTAAAATAGTGGGAATTTCTATAGAAAACAGAGTGTGTTTCATTCGATCGAGGTATTCGGAAAGATCTCATCATCAATGTTCAAAAACTATTAACTCCAACTTTATCTTCATCCAACTGGTGCCTATAGTTTTTCCGAATGATCCGCATTCCAGCATGTATTTTTCACAGCAGTTTGCAGATCCATAGATCTATTGTATTGGCTTCTATACACTTCATAAACACGGTCAGTTGTATATGATATCCTCCTTCCAGGCGTGCTTGTCGTGAACGTATAATCTTGATAGCGTTGTTCATACAGTTCGTTGCAATGTTTTCCATATTATAGCACCAGCATTTCCATCTTCAGCCTTTCTTTGGGATGAAGTATATCTGAGCGCATGATATGGTAGAGCCGTTCCTAGTAGCACAATTCACGTTGATTTGGTTGAAATAACTCATATATGACCAAATTTAGTCGTATATGAGTATAATAGACTGATTTACAACATGTGTGTTGCTCGGGGTTGCTCGATTTCCATTTCGAGATCGCGAAAATGACAGGAACAGAATCTACATGCACGTTTGTTACTTCATAGACCACAAAGCACTGACGGTACGACTCTGTCCGGGTTACAAACTCGGCGCAGTTTCTGGGCTATTCGTCCTCATCTCCTAACCGAAGAAAACGTAGCCGAGTTTTATTATAAGTGGCAATATTGGGCACGGCAACGGTCGGCCATGCGGTCGCTGGGGCTCAACGAAGAACTCATCTCGGCTACTCGTCAATGGGTGCCTCTCTCGTTCGTTTGAGATTGCTCGTTCAGTGCGACAAGGGACCCACTGTTCATGCACCTCTTCGTCTTATATCTCTATCTGCTGGTATGCCGGCTCGAGCAAGTGTGTGGATTTGCTGGTTGCTTCACGCTGTCGCCTTCAGCGTGATAGTGGAAGGAAATACGTTTACACCCAGTGGCTACACACTATTCATTCTGGAGGTCGGCTAACAAAATCGTTCAAAATGGGCTCTTATATGTTAGTTTTCGTGTTCTCAGATACATTCGAACATACGAACTTCCATCGATCCATCTTCCATTGTCCATCGATCGACTGGCCACGTGTGTGGCCAGTGTTGGTAAAAACTCAAAATCTCAAAACTCATGGATGATTTAAATCAATCGTGAGTAAAAACGCTCCCAACTCAGCACTCATGGCTGAGTTGATTCATCCAGTTAAATCATCGTAGGTTTTCTTTTGTTCTCTTTCGTTAAAAACAGTGAATTGACGTTTGTCGCATAAAATATTTGACACTCTTTTATGTATAAGCAATAAATTGCCACCAACTTGATTTCAAATGCGTTTTTAAACCAATATGATTTTTTGGCAAATGAGTGAAATGATGCGTTTTAGCATGAAAAATTCAAGCGTGATGCATTCCTTTAAAATCGCAGACGATTTCGTTCGCACGGGAGCACTCGTTGATTGAGATTTATGAGTGATTTTACCAACACTGTGTGTGGCTAAATATTTCGGCAAAGCAGCTTGCATCAGCCCAACGATCCAAATTGTACCTACTAGTAAACAGAAAAATTGAGCATCGAAAACTGATGTTCGTGATGCATCGGGTAGCAGACTAGGAGTGCACCCGAGCAGGAGCGACGACCTCGATAACAGAAATTGGTATGAAGTAGCCTTGCATAAGAGGTAAAATACCAAAAAATAATACCAAAAACTTATATGCAGAATACTTGAGGTATAACATGCTTAGGTATTTCAATACCAAACGAATAATAATTGGTTATGCATTTGGTATTGAGATTCAATTTAATAACTGAGTAAGTTTTGGATCAAGTATTGTGCTTATTAATTTTTGGTATTATTCCTTTGGTATTTTACCTCTTATGCAGGGCTAGTTCATAACAGAGTATGGTATCAATAACAGAATTTGGTATTATTGAGCCAATTTCTCCTGCTCGAGACACACTGTGTAAACCAAACAGCTGAAACGCTTAAGCATAAATTTTGCTCCTGCGCTCGCGTCGGTTCTGCAACGAAGGCTAGCAAGAGCAACACATGGGTGAAGGCAATTTCCTTTCAAAGATCTTACGGAAGCTGTACTGACAGGAATAGGTTAAAATATGCGAGTACAAATCCTTAGAATGTTTATTAATTAAATCCACTATGTCAATGATCCCGCATGCGGCCCTTTAAGCCTTTTCCTGCGGCCCGCGAAGGATTTCTCAGAATACACTACATTGATAATTATACAACAGGAAAAGATTTTTATCATTCCCAAAATATTTCGCTGTACAGAAGAGCCCGTCAAGTTCTCATCATTATGATTTTAAAGCTTGATTTAGGTTATGTAGGTCGACAGCAAATATTTTTTGATGTTATCAACCCGGGTTATGATAGTAGCAAATTGGTATTTAATCGCAAATTTAAAGGAACTAAAGGTTGAACTACAGGTAAAAATAATGACATACACACTGTTATAAGAATGCTTTTATTTTCAAAATAGGTTAGCTTTTAGCAAAATTGAGCTGAAATTTTGCTGGATTTTAACTTCCTGCAAATACGTTAAATATCAACTATGGATTCTGTTCAAAATACCATTCGAAATCTTTTCAGCATCGGAATTCTGTTCAGAACCTTAAAACGGATTCTGTTCAGAATCCCAAACAGATTATGTTCAGAATCTCAAACAGAATCCTAATCGGACTCTTTTCAAAGTTCTAAACGAATTCCGACAGGATTATTATTTAATCAGACTAAGGCCGAAGTGGCCTGTGCGGTATATAAGAGTCTTCCATTCGGCTCGGTCCATGGCTACACGTCGCCAACCACGCAGTCTACGGAGGGTCCGCAAGTCATCTTCCACCTGATCGATCCACCTTGCCCGCTGCGCACCTCGCCTTCTTGTGCCCGTCGGATCGTTGTCGAGAACCATTTTCACCGGGTTACTGTCCGACATTCTGGCTACGTGCCCGTCCCATCGCAGTCGTCCGATTTTCGCGGTGTGAACGATGGATGGTTCTCCCAGCAGCTGATGCAATTCGTGGTTCATTCGCCTCCTCCACGTACCGTCCGCCATCTGCACCCCACCATAGATGGTACGCAGCACTATCCTTTCGAAAATTTCCAGTGCGCGTTGGTCCTCCACGAGCATCGTCCAGGTCTCGTGTCCGTAGAGGACTACCGGTCTAATGAGCGTTTTGTAGATTTCAGTTTGGTACGGCGGCGAACTCTATTCGATCGGAGCGTCTTGTGGAGTCCAAAGTACGTACGATTTCCAGCCACTATGCGTCTCCGAATTTCTCTGCTGGTGTCATTTTCGGCAGTCACCAGTGAGCCCAAGTACACAAATTCTTCTACCACCTCGATTTCGTCACCACCGATGCAAACTCGTGGTGGGTGGCTCACATTGTCTTCTCTTGAGCCTCTTCCTATCATGTACTTCCGACAGGATACTGCTTCGAATATCAATCGGAATTCTGTTCAGAATCACCAACGGATACTCTTTAGAATTCCAAACGAATTTTGTTGAAAAAAAAAATCCGAACGGAGTCTGTACAGAGTCCCCAGCGGATTCTGTTTAGAATTGAAAACGAATTCTGTTCAGAATCTCGAACGAATTTTGCTCCAAATTTTGAGTTGCACAATAAACATCAACCATAGAAAAAATAAGATCGAAAATACAGAATCGATCGACAAATGGTCATATGGGAAAACTGCCTAAAATATGTTATGCCAACTGATCGATGTAAATGAATTAGAATTCCACCTAGACATATTTTTGAAACTACAAATATTTTGTAAACCTTGAAATTTCAATACTTGACTTAATAAAAACTGAATTTGAATCCACAAAAAAACGACGGATGGTTCTCCCAATAGCTTATGCCACTCGTGGTTCATACGTTTCCTCCGCGTAACGTCCGCCATCTGCAGCCCACCATAGATGGTACGCAGCACTTTCCTTTCGAAAACTGCAAGAGCGCGTTGGTCCTTCACGAGCATCCAGGTCTCGTTCTACAGCCGTACTTTGAGACAGAGGCTCATTTAAAAGTGTTCTTTATTCCTTATTGAAAGTTGCTAAGTGATTATAAATCTAATTCTAACAAACACCCGTATTATGAGCGTTTTGTAGATAGTCAGTTTGGTACGGCGGCGAACTTTATTAAATCATTCGTCTTGCGGAATTCAAAGGATGTACGATTTCAAGCCACAATACGTCTTCGAATTTCTCTGCTGGTGATATTTTCGGCAGTCACCAGTGAGCCCAAGTACACGAATTCTTCGACCAACTCTATTTCGTCATCACCGATACAAACTCGTGGTTAGTGGCTCACGTTGTCTTTTCTTGAACCTCTTCCTATCATGTACATCGTCTTTGACACGTTGATGACTCGTCCGGTCCGCTTAGCTTCCCTCTTCAATCTGAAGTAGGCTTCCTCCATCTTCTCAAAGTCACGTGCCATTATATCTATGTCGTCGGCGAAACCAAATAACTGGACGGACTTAGTGAAAATCGTACCACTCGTATTGATCTCTTACCTTAGTATCACCCCCTCCAAAGCGATGGTAAATAGCAGATACAAAAACCATCCCCTTGCCGTAACCGAAGGGACTCGAGAATGCCCCTGAAAATTTTCATTTGTATTGGAACCTCCATTAGTAATTTCCCTGGGCTCAAACCGCTTGCGTATAAATTATCACAAGCTTTAAAAGAAAAGTATAATCCCATACTGCTAATCGTTTGTAATCAAACTGCTTTTAGGATTTTGATAATAGTTTCAAACATTTCGTCGTATTTTTTCCCATGTATTTTTTCTTCAAATGTCCTTTTCTGTTCCATTTTTTTCGCAACGCCAAATCCTAATTCCTCAATACTCTATACAAGAACCATCTAGTACATGTTAATCGATACATGGTTAAAATTGCAGGTTTCTCATTCAAGTAGGGGGATAGACGGCTTTGGCAGGTTTTGTTCTATTATTGGCAGGGGGGTTTTTGTCGACTTTTATGAAATTTGGCCACAATATTCTTTGATATGCAAAGAATGCTTAGGCCAAATTTGAGCCTAGTCAGTCATAAAAAACCCCCCTGCCAATAATAGAACAAAACCTGCCAAAGCCGTCATTCCCCCTATTTCATGAACAAAAAAGTAGAATTGTTAGAATTTTATTTCGAACTTGTTTTATATCGACCAAAAAACAAAATGTATTTTGAACAACCCTAATCCTACAATATTTCGAAGTATCATCGGTCACATACGTGCTGGCGCAAATTATTTTATCAATAGGGATGCTTTCTTTCAATTACTTGAGAAACTAAAAAAAAATATAATAATAACAATAGTGCAGTACAGACAAACATAGATATTTTTGTAAAATTGTTGCAACCGACTTACACACTGACCGTCACAAAACGACTCAATCGCCACTAAACATCCCATCACGCCGCTGTTGCCTTTGCTGTGAATGCTTCTTTCTCACCTGCGACTGCGGTGCCACCACAAAATCCCGTCTACCCTGCTCGGAAAATGTGCTCCTCGTCCGTTTTGCTCCCCGGCGGCAAGGATCCACCCACAAGCGGACGCATATCGTCCTCAGGAATACCGTCACCTTGATGGTTTCCCCGAGAAAGGTGTAGATCAACGGGTTCAGCACGCAGTTCAGCATGGCCATTATGCCGAAGGTGTAGTGCAGCGTCCAGTAGACGTTTGTCGTAGCGGTGCCGTGCAGTTTTATCAGCAGAAATATCCAGGTCGGCAGCCGACACAGGAAAAACACTGACATGATGCACACGACTGCTTTGAACATGCGCAACTGGCGCTTTTTGCGGCTGTCAGAAGCTGGACTGGGGATGGTGGCGGGAGCTCTGGGAGGTGGTGGGGGAGGCACTTGTGGGGGTGAGTGTTGATCTACGCAATTGGAGCAAATACATTTTGAGACGGAGTACGAGGACCGAATCACCGGAGGAGGGGGAGGGCGTCTATCAAAATTATTGCTCGAACTAATGTTGGTTGAGGTGGTTTTGCGTTCACATGTACTCTCGATAGCGTTCAAATCTCTTAGTTTCTTGGGTGCGTTGGTACGACTATCAATGGGACGTCTTCGAATCCAAATTTCTCTAGCGATGATAGTGTTGAGCCACAGGAACGACAATAGCAGCGGTAGGAATATTATGGTGAACACAATCCCGAAATAGTACCCGTTTTGGCTCTTATCAGTGGCGCAAATTTCCGCCAAAAAGTAACCGGTTATGACGTCCGCTTGGTTGCGATCGGCTATCAGCACAATGACGTTGTAAATTTGGTACATGGTCAACATTGGACTGGATACTCCGGCTGCCAGGCCCCATATCAAAATGGCACAGGTGAAGCAGAATAGGCCACTCGGTTCCCAGCTACCTTTCGAGATGCGTACCACAGCCATGTATCGATCTAGGGCGATTGCCACCAGAGTGATGCTGTCCACCAGAACTGCCATAGTTTGGAAAAAGGGCGCAAATGTGCACATCAGCTCACCGAGTGTCTGAAAAACGATAACAAATAAATATGTAAAATAAGTTGAATTCAAAATAAGTTATGAAATGCTGTCGAAAAAAAAGCTATATGTTTCGATCTTTTGGTTTTTGAAATTTTTTAAATACAATTGATAACGAAAAGAATTTATTGGGATTAATACAAGGGTTAATTCCAAAGGAGTAGTATCGTTTTGACTTATAACCCGAAAAATTGCCCAAAACCACCCCCGTGGCTACGCCACTGTGCCCAGAGATTGCAACATTTTATTACAATCTTGCATTAACTCCAAGTACAGTGAATTAGCGACAAAAATGCACAGATTGCATCAAGTCAACGGCAGGCCTTTGCAGTGGGTCTATCATCGGGTAAAAACTCAAAGGTGCAGCCCAATCGGGTTGCACGGATAGGTGACGTAGAACTACGTAGTTATACGAAATAAATGGTTTTTATTTTCAGAAAATGCTAATCCTTAGAAGAATCGATTTTGTTTCCCCAATGCGCCTTTCCAATAATTAACAGCAACCAAACGTTTCTTCGAGCCCTCCTTTGGAGCTTCCTTTTCCTTTTAGTAAAACCATATTAGTTTCCTGCTGGAATTATTCCAGATTTTTCGTTGGAGATTTTTTTCCGGAAATGTATTAAAAAATGAAATAAGAAAACCTAATGGAATTTTCGGATGGGTTTCCAACGAAAATATCAAATGAATTTCCAGATGAAATTTTCGAAGGAGCTCTTTTAAATAATTTTCGAAACATTCCTAAAAGAATTTGTGAAGAAACTCTTAAGTGAAATTTCAATGGAATTCCATGAATTTCTTACTAGAGTTTCGGAAGGGGTTTTCTGAGGAACTACTGGAAGCATTTATTTGAGAGTATCCTTTAATAATTGCAGGGCCCTCTTTAGCCTAGCGGTAAGACGCGCGGCCACAAAACAATACCATGTTGAGGGTGGCTGGGTTCGATTCCCGGTGCCGGCCTAGGCAATTTTCGGATTTGTAATTGGCTTAATTTCTCTGGGCATAAAAGTATCATCGTGTTAGCCTCATGATATACTTCGCAGTCAATAACTGTGGTAGTGCTCAATGAACACTAAGCTGTGAGGCGACAATGTCCCAGTAGAGGATGTAATGCCATTTATAATTAAAACAAGAAGATCCTTCAATAATTGTTATACAATTTCTTTGAAAAAAAAAGTAATGGGTAATGTTTTAAACAAAACCGAGAGTAGACGTAGGACTTGAATAATCGTAACGTATTTACATTTATCTTTTGAATTTATGGGGTTTGATTGGTATAGGTATTGATATTGGAAACGACAACATTCATACTATGTAGAATTATTAGCGATTTGTTTTTTTTTTCAAAACTTCTGGAAATGAAACTAATAATTAAATACATAATTAGAATCGCATTGTTCCTAACTATTGAACCCTTATTTACTCAAGCAAATGTAGGGAATTTATAGATTTTAGAAATTATTTTTGCAATTTCTGATCATAATACCTGGTTTACAGTTCGTCTTTGAGTGATAAAGGATTTAATTTCAACAGCCTCGTTGGATAAACGTACAACTCGTCTTTTTGCAACTACTTGCACAAAATACTAATAATGTTTTGGTTCCAAACTACGAGTTCAGTTTAATAATAAAATTTCTCAGAAAATGAGAACCAAAGTATAAAACGATGTTTATTAAAAATATTCTTCTGGAAATTTTTTTTTGCGGACTATTTTAAACATTTAATGGATGTCAACACCATTGCTGAATGTGTATCATTTAATTGCCAATGCCTACTGCGAATGAATGAAAATAATTATTTTTAATCAATTTCTATATTCAATAGTGTATTTGATTTTTTACTAAGGAATCAGAACTGTTATAGTTGTGGATTATTAAACCAATCACTTTCCCTGGATGAGCAGACTAAATCTCTCTGGGCTAATTTTATTATTCTTCATCCACCAGCCGTGAACTCCGAGCTAGGCGATTGCATCAATCGCAACCGACACCACTACGTCCGACCATCATCAAGCATAGAACGACAAAAAAATGCGTCCTCTTCTTTTATGCATACTCGCAGACCCACCGGTAGCTCTCCCGCTGGCGACTGCATGCTGTCTAGGTAAAAAAATGTGCGGGAGCGAAAAGCACGTCAGTACGCGCTGC
Source organism: Armigeres subalbatus (assembly GCF_024139115.2). Classification (NCBI taxonomy): domain Eukaryota; kingdom Metazoa; phylum Arthropoda; class Insecta; order Diptera; family Culicidae; genus Armigeres; species Armigeres subalbatus. The sequence continues at coordinate 366,684,420 of NC_085141.1, read as the reverse complement.
TGTCACAAACTGTAATGACTCGCACACGGAAGGCACTGCTTCTTTTATGCATAAAGTAAATCTTGGGGTGGATCCGAAGGCACGTGGCAATGCATTCTGATGTCCGTGTTAGGAATGAACGAGATTGATTATATATGAAATTTTTATTGACCTTGACAAGATTTGAAATTTTTAATAGCTTATCGTTGAAAATCTTAAGTTTCAATGAAATTGGCAAATTGCTGGAGAGTGTCCGAGTCGATTGATATATGATTCTTAAAAATCCATCGAAAGATAAAGGCGCTAGTAACGTTCGAAATCTTCCCTTTCAGCGTAACGCTCTCGATTTCCAAAAATCTAAGTGACACCCAGTATAGTAAAGAAAGACGTAAGTCCTACGTCAAAATATGGGGTTCCTATTTCAATTTCGGCAGAATATCTTAAGACCTTTTTTAAAGGAATTCATCAAGAAACTCATAAAATAAATTTTCCTAAAAAAATTTGAAAGGTTTTCCTGAAACAATTTCCGTAGATATTCTTAAAGGAATTTCTGAAAAAAATCTAATAGATCTCATAACAGTATTCCGAAAGGATTTTTCGAAAGAATTTCTCAATGAATTTCCGAAGAAATTCCTAGAAGACTAAATTAATGATTTCGTGTGTGTTACTTCTACGTGAAGTTAAACGATTTACAATGATATGGAAATGCTAATATCATCTTCCAAACTTGGACGTACATGTTCATGATAGCATTAGAGGCGAAAGTATAGAATTGATAGTTCCGTTAGGATACGGCAGGCATGAAGAATGTTTTTATAGAAGTCGATTTGAAAGCGAGCGTAGGGCAATATTTGTGATGGCATATATCGCACGACCTTCCTTCTGCCAAGCTCCCGTATGAAGGGGGAGGGAAGAATATCAGTGTGGAAGCTGATATATCTCCACTGGCAAAAGGAAGGTGGTTTGACTTGCTCATATGCCATCGCGTGCGGAAGGATTTGCTATCGACGAGTACTGTCTCCAAATTTCTAATATGACATCAGCATTTAGTCGAATAGGATTTTTATTGCACAGTTCTGTTTTCTCATTGCGTCCGTCTCGTCGCAACCAACTTGGCTGCCTCGGAGAGAACAAAGCAGAGAAAGGCACTGCTGCTGTACCGTCGACCAATAACAGCTGAATTGATGGATGCCCCCACCAAGGGTAGTACACTAAATTAATGATTTCGTGTGTGTTACTTCTACGTGAAGTTAAACGGAACTATCAATTCTATACTTTCGCCTCTAATGCTATCATGAACATGTACGTCCAAGTTTGGAAGATGATATTAGCATTTCCATATCATTCCTAGAAGAATTTGTAAAGGAATTCTTGACATAGAAGAAATTCCGAAGGAAAGGTATTTCCAAAAATAAATTGCAATTCCGTAAATAAATTGGAAGATTTATTTGGAAATTCCTCGGAAAATCAAAGAAGGAAATAAAAGAAATATCGAATGTCATTCGGAAATTCTTTTACGAATTGTTTTAGAAATTTCTTCAGAATTTTTTTTGGAAAATCTTTCTGAAGCTACTTCAGGAATACCTACGCAAATTATTTTAGGAATACTTTCGGAAATTCCTTTAGTCCTTTCGATGTTTCTATAAGAATGCCTTTGGAAATTTCTTCAGGAGTTTCTTTGGAAATTAATTGAGAAGTTTCTTTGGAATATATTTTAGGAATTTTGCTAGTACTTTCTGCATAAATCCCTTCGGAAACTCTAGGAAGAAATTCTAGGAAGAATACCTTCGAAATTTCCTACAGGAATTTCTACAGATCTTTCAAAAATTCTTATAGGAATTCCTTCGGAATTTTCTTTGAGTATTCTTTCGAAAATATCTCACAAAATCCTTCAGAAATTCTTTTATGAATCCTTGGTAAATTTCATTTGCAAATTCTTATGGGAATTACTCAGAGAATCCTTTCGAATTTCCGTCAGAAACTCCTACGAAAATTTCTTTAGAGTTTTCTATTTCATTCTTCAATAATTTTCCGGAAGAATCCTTTGACAAATTTTCCGGAATAATTCCTGCAGGAATTATTTTACTAAAAGAATTTCTGGAGAAATTTATAAAGGCCTTTCGGGAGGTTCTACGGAAGAATCCCTGGAGGAATATTCTAATGAACTATTGTGTGAATTTCATAAATTATTCCTGGAGGAGTACCCGAAAGAGTTTCTGGAGAAATTTTGAAAGAAATTCCGGTAGGAGTTTCCAAATATATTTTAGAATGAATTTTAGAATGTATTCTTGAATAAATTTATGAAGAACAAGCCAAATAGATACTCGAAAATATTTTACAGGTACCAGGTAAATATTATAATACAGGTACCAGCTATCAGAACGTCGTCTCAGGAGGCACGTTCCCCTCAATTTGGGAGATTTGTGCCATCGCCTTCACTGGCCTTTCTCATCATTTACCTGACGGAAGAGGAAGTGAAAAGGGGAAAGGAAGAGGAAGTGAAATTGAAAAGGAGAATGGAACAGGTTTCTGGAGAAGGAAGATACAATCAATAATACATACATAAGTCACACAATGCAAATGCATATGATATACCATTTATAGTAAAGCCAATTATTTAGACTCACACGCAATAAGCTAGGGACTAAAGAGAGGTGTCACAAAAACATTGAGGACGTAACAATGGACGAACGTCAAAGACGAAACACAGAGTGCACTGTGAAAAACGCATAATGCGAATCCATGTAGGTGACCATTTGTTTGAAAAACTAAGTAAAAAACATAATCATAACCCCACCCTTATTTAACCTCAAGTTGAGATTAAACAAGAGTAGCTGAAGCCGAACGTCAAACACGCAACACAGAGTACACTGTGAAAAACGCTTAAAGCGAATCCATATAGGTGACAATCACAAAGTACATTGTAAAAATCGCATAGAGTAGAGTGGGGCAAGAGTACGCACTTAGTTTTCAATCCATCATGTGGCCCTTATGAAGTAAGCTTCTGCATATCAAATCAGTGTCGATGATTCATATACTCTTCCTTTATGTTACCCAGTGGAAAAAATATTGAAATTATTGAGATTCATTTTGGTAGAACCCTTTTTGCAAGACAATTGAAAAACGCACTCTTACCCCACCGGTGGGGTAAAAGTGCGCATCGGGTGGGGTAAGAGTACACATTTATCCAATCATGTGCTTTCAGTATATATTAACACAAATAAGAGCTAATACCATTTAATTGATGTTTAATGAGCATATATTAGGGAATGTTTAAAGTTTACGTAACTCTTAAAGGGGGAGGGGGTCCTAAAAATGTGCACTTTCATTCGAACCATTGTTTTTTATATATACAAAAAACTACAGAGGTAAAATTTATATGAGGTTTCGCGTGGCGTATACAAAGGCATTTTCCTTAAAGAAAGTCCACCAATCACGTAACGTAAAATTTGGTTATTTCATCACCCATTAACCCCCCCCCCCTCTCTTACACTATTTGTATGAATCCTCTAAAAATTATATGGATTGTCACATATCTCGCAACCCCTCCCAGCTAAACGTTCCGTAATTTATGAATGTTTCTTTTGATTAAATGAAATTATCATTTAGATATAATTGTGTTTTCGTACTATGTTTAGGTGTACAACAAGTCCTAATACAATTTCATTATTTCGCTTCAGTGCTTTGTTCGCTAATTCCTTTCTAACACCGAATTACTTCAACTTATCCTAAAAACTTGTGATAAATTCGAATTCTGTCCCTTTTTTCTTTGTTGTGAATCTTTACGCTTTGGAAGAAGTCTTATCTCGGTCGGAGATATGGGTTTGACATCATAAATTGAAGATTCATATGCGTACTCTTGCCTCACCGGTTCCTGCGTACTTTTACTCCACATTCAAGTAATGGTTTTGACTTCTTGGAAAACCAACCGGATTGGTGTTCTGTACCATAAAGTACTCTATACAATAGGTATTCGGCTTTCAAAGAAATACCTACTGGAATTTTTAAATAAACTTCTAGATTAATACAGGAATTCATTCGAAATTTTTTTCAGAAACATTTAGAAGTATTCCGTCAGGGACATCTGAAGGAATTCTTTAGGAAATTCTTGCGCAAATCCGGAAAGTAGAAAAATAATACCTTGTTTTTAATTTGGATTTAAGGCTATACCAAAAATTGTTGCTTTGGAAATTTGTTCAGAAATTTCTTAGAGTATTCATTCAGGTCATATTTCATGAATTAATACAAAAGTTCGTTCGGAATATAATCCAGATATTTTTTCGTAAAAAGAGTACCCCAAGAATTAATTCTATTAGTCATCCGGAAGATCTGTCATGCATACCTTCTCCTGCATTCCATCGTAAATTACTCTAAGTAATCCATCGGTAATTCCTCCAGTGATTCATTACTACATTCATCAAATAATTTATTAAAAAATTATCAGCAAATAAATCTAGAAACACCTTCTGAAATTCCTTTAGAAATTCTTTTGAAAATTTCTTTCAAAATTTGTCTATGAATTCTTTTGGAAAATCCTCCGGAATTTCCTTAAGGAATCCATTTAGCAATCCACCGTATTTACTTCCAGGAATTACCAAACCACAGCCGACTTCGTTGACGGCCGCTCGACAACGGACCAGATCGTACTTGCTACATGCGGAGTACATGCAGTGCTGGTAGAATCATGCTCAAATCTCACTCACCGAAACCTCATGCGCGAGCTGAGATACCCAATCGAAGCGTATTTTATGTTTACGTATTGATTTATTATCCATTACTTTAAGCAAAGAAAGTTATTCCGATGAATTTAACAAAGAAGAACACGCAAAAATCACGCAATAATGCAAATCGCGAGTCGAATCATGAACGATTCCCTGAGCCATGAGTCGGGTGAGGTTTGCCTCGCGCTTGATTTGAATCGTGGATGAGATTTGAGAATTTGAGTTTTTACCAACATTGAGTACATGCTTGTGGGCGGAACCGAGCGCGACAGGGCCCGCCTGGGACGCAGTGTTACGATAGATGGGGATACCTTCGAGGTGGTCGAGGAATTCGTCTACCTTGGATCTTTGCTAACGGCTGATAACAATGTTAGTCATGAGATATGAAGGCGCATCATCTATGGAAGTCGGGCCTACTACGGGCAACAGAAAAAACTACGATCAACAAGAATTTGCCACCGCACCAAATGTGTCATGTCATGTACAAGACGCTGATAAGACCGGTTGTCCTCTACGGACATTAAACATGGACAATGCTCCAGGAGGACTTGCAAGCACTCGGAGTATTCGAGAGACGGGTATGCTTAAGACCATCTTTGGCGGTGAGCATCTTTATAACTGTTTATGCACAGTACAAAGCAAAGAATTGCCTAGAATGAGTTTTACAATTGGCTTTCTTCAGTAGTGCGTTATGCATCATCCCCACCTAAAGGTAGCCTCACACCTCGGGAATTTGGTCCGCGGATTTTTTCCCCATGTATTTTTGCATATGCGATGTTTTCGGAATTTGGGCACGGAAAATCAAAATCCCCGCCCCCTTTAAAATACACGGGGACCAAATTCCGGCGGAAAATTTTCCCGAGGTGTAAGGCAGCCTTAAAGCATTGTTTACGTTTCGGAAAAAAGTTTCTTTGAGAGTATCGCGAGAGCGAGAGCAACACATCTGCCATGTTTTCAACTAGCAGTAAATCTCATAATTATGCGGCAGCCAATAATTAACGTATGCAATTTGTTTGGTTCAACATGAAGGCTAGAACATGTAGCCTTTTTGCATTTGCACTTTCTAATACAGTTCCCATTTTTCTAAACTTCTTCACTTGAAAATATGGTAAACATTTGGGAAATAAATGATTCATATAATAGTATTTTCGTTAGCATGTCCTTGGTAAGCGTGCTATTGGGGTAATCTAAAACGCACTCTCACAATCAGTGTGGTAGTATTTTACATTAGAATTCACGCTCAATAAGATGATTTGATTTTCTCCAATTTTCTCTATTTGTTTGCATGCTGTCTTTATTCAACGCAAGCAAAATGACTGGTACTATAAACAGCAACCCATCTTTATCTTTCGTATGTTCGAAATCAACAATCACTCGTCCCAAGTGGGCTGAAAAATTATCCACCTGATAGGGACAAGGATGCCGACATTTTGTCCATTTCTCTCGAGACTTTCGCTGGTTTTAATGAGATATTGCGGACATTCAACGTCGTTTTTTGCTTTTGGCGTCGGCTGGTGGAATAATTCTGGTTGGAAATGCAATATATGAAGATTTATAACGATAAATGTGCTCAACCGTAGCTTAATGGGCCAAGGTTTGAGCCGTTACCCCTACTCGATTGGGTCCACGACGTTAGGCATAAGTATGTTAAAGGCATAATGGACGTTTGGCATTATTCTGCCTGGGTCATTTTATGCCTAATTTTATGTCTTCCTTTAATTTCATTTTGATAGGGCAGATAACTCTTTTGTCTTCAAACTTTTTCAGTAATTCATCTATGCTTTATGTTGAAAATTGATATCACTGCTAACAAACTTTTCAAATTCTAGTGGGGCTATTTTTTCATAGGAGGGCTTACCCTTATTTATCCCCATGCATATGGGGTTGTTACAGTAAATATCTTAAAGCTATGCATATTTGCAAATCAGATCAATATTACGATCCGCTATTTCCAGGATTATCAAGTAGTGCTCCATAAATAATAGTTTTGTGTCATTAAGAACATCCAAATCTTTGACATTGGATGAAAGGTTGCTTCCATCTACCATATAAAACTACATTATTTGCATTTCTCTGCAGTTGTTGATTGATCTTACCTCATTCACTCACTCGGTCCTGAACTACAGGGGTTGGCCAACGTAAAAGTGGCTTATCCTGGGCTCCATCCATGACTGTACCAGGGGCGGATTTAGTCGGAGGGGGGCCCCGGGGCAGAAAGCCTGTGGGGGCCCTAAAATGTACAAAAATTGTTGGTTTTGGTACATAAAATTTGTGGGGCCCGGAGCCACCACCCCCGCCCCCAGAACCACCCCTAAATCCGGCTCTGACTGTACCATCAGTTTGTAATAACGGTGTAGTATAAGACAAACATTGTACAATAATATTAAAACGGATAAAATTTACTTCCCTGAGGTACTTTTGAAAAGTTTTGAGAAGAAGATGCGTAGGAAGTTTTACCTTCAATTGTCGACCAAGCTACGAACCATAACCTGTGCCATGATGCAGTACTGAAAGTGACTGACGAAACCAAGGTTCGTCGTGATGAACGTCAATTAACACAGGTAACTCAACGGACCTTTATTAGATTCACAGCACGCATGAAAATCTCTGCTTTTCGTTTAATTCCTCCCAAAGTGAAGTCAAACTACAGACACAAAAAGCCACCATAATGGTCAAGAATTCGATTCTCAGCCCCTCCACCAAATCCGGGGAACGCGCCTGATGACGGCTGACAAATCTGTTCTTCTCGGAGGCATTCCTCCAACGTACCTCGATAAATGGCAACCGAACAAAGCATCGATCATTGGATTCACAATATGGACAAAATGGACACAATAGACTCACGATGAGATGGACTGGCAACGACAACAATAACAAATTAAGGATAATCTTAAAATAGAAATAGTCGGACATTAGGGGAACTAGGTTTAAAATGCGCCAGTCAGCTAATACGAGCCATTGCATTTTCTGGGTTAATAGGCTAAATTAAGTTACATAACCGATGGCAGCTGGCGCCTAAACATGTTTTTAGATCAACAAATTAAAAATAATAGTCAAGACATTTATAATAAAATTTTTAAAAATAAATTTGTTTTTTTCCGCTTTTTGATAAAATTTAAGCTTCCGTTCCCTTAAGGATTTTCCACTAGATAAAAACATTTTTTTAAAAGTCTTTGCACATGTCTGGAAAAACAAATTAGTAAAGATTGTGCCAAGTTACTAAAAAGTTAACTTTACTACATTTTTCATAGAAAAACACACATTTTATTAAAACCTCTGCATGCAGGATAAAACGCGCCTATCTAATGTGCTTGACTATGGATGTCATAGTTTGAGAAGGGCGTGTGCCGATAATAATTTATTTTTAAAATATCATCAATTAAAAAGTAAAAAAGTAAAAATTGAAAAGTGATAAAATAAAAGTGAAAAGTGATGAGTGAGAAGTTATGAGTGATGAGAAGTGAGAAGTGAGAAACAACAAGTGAGAAGTAGGAATTCAGAATTCGACTAAAAATCCCTAAATAGTTTTATAATCAATCGTGAATTGTAAGCTGGATTTGGGATATGAGAACTGAGGAGTGAGGTGGGAGAAGCAAGAAAAAAGAATGAGAATTGAGAAGTGAGAAGCGAAAGGCAAGCAGTAAAAAGTGCGAAATAAGATGTGATCAGTGAAAAGCGAGAAGCAAGTAGTAGAAGGGGAGAAGTAGTAAGCGAGATACTTTGTGTGAGGAATGAGTAAAAAAGCATGAAGAGGAATATGACAATTGATAAATGGGATGTGAGAAGTGAGAAACGAGACGTGAGAGGTGTAAGGTACAAATTGAAGAATAGAGAAAAAAAGCAAGAATACAAACGAAGGGAGAGAAGTAAATAGTGTGGAGACAACATTTTTTCAGCATAGATTTTTAGGCATCCAATTAATCCTTTTGTACGTGGAGATGTAGAATATTATAAGTCAACGGCAGAGGTTTTCGGTCATCCAAGAAATCCATGGAGTTAGGTCCTCAGATCTACAAGCGTAACTAAAGATCAATCGGACTGTTTTAAATGTGGTACATGCCCTTTTGGATGTGAAGAATAGAATAAGTCAACGGCAGAGGTTTTCGGTCACCCAAGAAATCCCTGGAGTTAGGTCCTCTGATCTACACGCGTAACAAAAGTTCAGTTGGACTGTTTAAATTATGGCACATGTCCTTTTGGATGGTTAGAATAGAATGAGCCATCGTAAGAGATTCTGGGTCATTCAAGAAACCCCCGGAGTTAGGCCTTAAGATCTACACCCGTCACTTTAAGATTTATCGGACTATTTCAAATCTAGTACTGCAAAACCTCTTTTTGCGCCCAAAACGGGGGAGCGTAAATTGAATCAGAGCGTAAAAAGAGGGAGCGTTATTTCGAATTTAGGGCGTAAAATGAGGGAGCGTTATTTGTAATTTTGAGCGTAAAAGGAGGGAGCGCTGTTTGGAATTTGGAGCGTAAAAAAAGTTTGCAATCTTTAAAGTAAGCAAAGTTTGATATTTAACACACTTTTAGTCTGTGTGTGTGTCTTTTACCTATTTCGGTATTAGGGTCGTCCAAATTGTTTTCGTTATCATTATCGTCGTTATCATGGAGGGCTGAGGCCTTAAAATGTTCTTGGTACGCCAAGAAATCAAGAAGTCATAAGTGGTAAAGATCCTTGATGACGCACAGTAAGACGTTCATTATCATTTTCACGGCTTTAAAGTTTTTCGAGAACCTCCTGGAGCTTGGACCTTTGTTTTGCGATACATTGGATAGAATGCAACCATTGCATATGTTCATGGTCATCCAAGAAAACTCTGGAAAAGGCCTTAAGATATACACGCGTAACCAGAGCTCTTTCGGCTTGTTTCAAAAGTGGTACAACCCCTTTGTGGTACATAGAATAGAATGCGTCCATTGCATAGGTTCACGGTGATCCAAGAAAACTCTGAAAAAGGACTTAAGATCTACACGCGTAACCAGAGAACTTTCGTCTTGTGTAGAAAGTGATACAACCCCTTTGTGGTACATAGAATGGAATGCGTCCATTGCATAGGTTCATGGTCATCCAAGAAAACCCTGGAATAGGCCTTAATAGCTACACGCGTAACCAGATCTCTTTCGGCTTGTTTCAAAAGTGGTACAACCCCTTTGTGGTACATATAATAGAATGCGTCCGTTGCATAGGTTCACGGTGATCCAAGAAAACTCTGGAGTACGCCTTAAGATCTACACGCGTAACCAGAGCTCTTTCAGCTTGTTCTAAAAGTGGTCCAACCCCTTTGTGGTACATAGGATAGCATGCGTTCATTGCAAAGGTTCACGGTGATCCAAGAAAACTCTGGAATATGCCTTAAGATCTACACGCGTAACCAGAGCTCTTTCGGCTTGTTTCAAAATTGGTACAACCCCTTTGTGGCACATAGAATAGAATTCGTCCATTGCATAGGTTCATAGTCATCCAAGAAAACTTTGGAATACGCCTTAAGATCTACCGCGTAACCAGAGATCTTTCGACTTGTTTCAAAAGTGGTACAACTCCTTTGTGGTACATAGAATGAATGCGTCCATTGCATAGGTTCATGGTCATCCGAGAAAACCCTGAATAGGCCTTAAGATCTACACGCGTAACCAGAGCTCTTTCGGCTTTTTTCAAAATTGGTACAACCCCTTTGTGGCACATAGAATAGAATGCGTCCATTGCATAGGTTCATAGCCATCCAAGAAAACTTTTGAATACGCCTTAAGATCTACACGCGTAACCAGAGATCTTTCGACTTGTTTCAAAAGTGGTACAACTCCTTTGTGGTACATAGAATGAATGCGTCCATTGCATAGGTTCATAGCCATCCAAGAAAACTTTTGAATACGCCTTAAGATCTACCGCGTAACCAGAGATCTTTCGACTTGTTTCAAAAGTGGTACAACTCCTTTGTGGTACATAGAATGAATGCGTCCATTGCGTAGGTTCATGGTCATCCGAGAAAACCCTGGAATAGGCCTTAAGATCTACACGCGTAACCAGAGCTCTTTCGGCTTTTTTCAAAATTGGTACAACCCCTTTGTGGCACATAGAATAGAATGCGTCCATTGCATAGGTTCATAGCCATCCAAGAAAACTTTTGAATACGCCTTAAGATCTACACGCGTAACTAGAGATCTTTCGACTTGTTTCAAAAGTGGTACAACTCCTTTGTGGTACATAGAATGAATGCGTCCATTGCATAGGTTCACGGTGATCCAAGAAAACTCTGGAATAGACCTTTAGATCTACACGCGTAACCAGAGATCTTTCGACTTGTTTCAAAAGTGGTACAACCCCTTTGTGGTACAAATAATAGAATGCGTCCATTGCACATGTTCATAGTGATCCAAGAAAACTCTGGAATACGTCTTAAGATCTACACGCGTAGCCAGAGCTCTTTCGGCTTGTTTTAAAAGTGGTACAACCCTATTTTGGCACATATAACAGAATACGTCCATTGCATAGGTTCATAGTCTCCCAAAAAACACTGGAATAGACTTTAAGATCTACACGCGTAACCAGAGATCTTCCAACTTGTTTCAACAGTGGTGCAACTCCTTTGTGGTACATAGAATAGAATGCGTCCATTTAATAGATTCATGGTCATCCAAGAAAATTCGGGAATATGTCTTTAGATCTACACGCGTAACCAGAGATCTTTCGGATTGCTCAACAAGTGGTACAAGCCCTTTGTGGTAGGGGCCCTCCTTAGCCGTGCGGTAAGACGCGCGGCTACAAAGCAAGACCATGCTGAGGGTGGCTGGGTTCGATTCCCGGTGCTGGTCTACGCAGTTTTCGAATTGGAAATTGTCACGACTTCCCTGGGCATAAAAGTATCATCGTGTTAGCCTCATTGATATACGAATGCAAAAATGGTAACTTGGCTTAGAAACCTCGCAGTTAATAACTGTGGAAGTCCTGTCTCGTCAGAGGGCCGTCGTGTCAGGGCTGTTTAGCATCCAACCTAACACCAGGACTTGGGCTTGTGCGCTTTGAGCGGCACACGGTCGCTTTGGCGGAACCTACTTGCGGATTCATGCAGCTTTTTATAGAGGTTTACCAGGGCCCACTGTCAAACCCCACCACATCCTAGGCAGGCGCCACAACTCGCAGACGGCCTGGGGAGGGATAACTTGGGGAGGGCCTTTTAGACCTGGGGAGGGCCTTTTAGATCTACACGCGCAATCAGAGATCTTTTGGCTTGTTTCAAAAACGGTAAATGCTCTTCGTGGTATACAGAATAAAAAGCGTCCATTGCATAGATTGATGGTCATCCAAGAAAACCCTGGAAAAGGCCTGCACGCTTAACTAGAGATCTTTTGGCCTGTATGAAAAGTTGAACATGCCTTTTATGGTACGTAGAATAGAATGCGTTATTTCAAATTTCCATGGTCATCCAGGAAAACCCGGAAGTAAGACGTTAGGATCTACATGCTTAACCAGAGATATATCAATCTGTTTTAAATGTGGTACTTTTCCTTTGTGGTCCATAGAATAAAATGCGTTCATGGCATATGCTAATGGCCATCCTAGAAATTCATGGAGTAAGGCTTCTAGGCTTACACACGGTAACACGGTAGGGTAAGGTAAGGCGGTAACACGGTAAGGTAAGGTAAGGCGGTAACACGGTACATGATCTAATATAGCGCCGTTTTTTCCTTACGTTTTTATCGAAGTTATCTCGTTCCAATTTATTCACATTTTGCATTTCCAAGGAATAAACAGTTTCGTACGTGATATGAATGAAGTTAGTATACTACCTGGAACGCACGACAACAAGAACTACTTGGAATGCGAATATATCAAAATGAGGTTGCACACCTTGTCAATAACTGCCTAGAGCTAATGACAACAACTTGAACTATTTGGAATGCAAACATATACCAACAGCCTCCCGTTCGGGGTTAATCTGCAAATCATAACTGTATCGAGTTCATGCATAGTTCCTACTACCATGGAAACAACTAAAACTACTTGGAATGCATACATTCACTCAGGTGAGGTTGCACAGCTTGTTATTTTTTTCGATAAATGGCTTCATCACGGAGGTTAATCAGCGGCCCTAACTCTACGAATTTCGTAGATTACTTCGAACCCATGACAATAACATGCACCACATGGAATGCGAACATATACAGTATTTGCCCGATTTTGTCGACTCCGATTATACCACGTTTTCGACACGATTTTATCACCACAAAAGTTTTTAATTTTTTTTGTCGTTTCTATTGTTTTCAAATAATACCGAAAACAACAATAAATTTCATGAAATAACTTTCACCGCATGTGGTTTATTATGGATCATTACAGAGTGTTTAAAGTGTTTAATGCTCAATAACTACGTCCATTACGGAGCCCACGACAACAAAAAGAACTACTTTAAAGACAAACATATACCAAGAAGGGGCCACACAACTTATTTGTTTTCAAATAACTGCCTCCATTAAAGAGGTTGATACACCGACCTTGATTCTATGGAGTAGACTACCTGGAATTCACGACAACAACAAGAACTACTCGAAATACAAACATATATCAGGAAGAAGTCACACAATTTGTTTATTCTTCAATAACTGCCTCCGTTTGGAAAGGTGATCCACAGACTATGACTCTATGTAGTTTGAAGGCTACCTGGAGCCCACGACAACAACAAGAACTACTTGGAATACTAACATTTACAAAGAAGGGGTTACACAACTTGTTTATTTTTCAATAAATAACAATAAATAACTGCCTCCGTTACGGAGGTTGATCCACAGGCCTTGACTCAATGAAGTTCGTAGACTACCTGGCACCAATGACAAAAACAAAAACTACTTGGAGTACAAACATATACCAAAAAAGGGTCACACAACTTGTTTTTTCTTCAATAGCTGCCTCCATTACGGAGGTTGACCCATGGACCTTGATTCTATGGAGTTCGTAGACTACCTGAAGCCCACGACAACATCAAGAACTACTTGGAATACAAACATATACCAATAAGGGGTCACACAACTTGTTTATTTTTCAATAACTGCCTCCATTACGGAGGTTGATCCACAGGCCTTGACTCTATGGAGTTCGTAGACTACCTGGCACCAATGACAACAACAAAAACTACTTGGAGTACAAACATATACCAAAAAGGGGTCACACAACTTGTTTATTCTCCAATAGCTGCCTCCATTACGGAGGTTGACCCATGGACCTTGATTCTATGGAGTTCGTAGACTACCTGAAGCCCACGACAACATCAAGAACTACTTGGAATACAAACATATACCAATAAGGGGTCACACAACTTGTTTATTTTTCAATAACTGCCTCCATTACGGAGGTTGATCCACAGGCCTTGTCTCTATGGAGTTCGTAGACTACCTGGCACCAATGACAACAACACAAACTAGTTGGAGTACAAACATATACCAAAAAGGGGTCACACAACTTGTTTATTCTCCAATAGCTGCCTCCATTTCAGAGGTTGATCTACAAACCTTGACTCTATGGAGTTCGAACATTACCTGGAGCTCACGACAACAACTCGGAATACAAACATATACTAACTAGGAGTCACACAACTTGTTAATTTTTCAATAGCTGCCTTCATTACGGAGGTTGATCCACGGACCTTGAAAATATGGAGTTCGTAGACTACCTGGAGCCCACGACAACAACAAGAACTACTTGGAATACAAACATATACCAAGAAGAGGTCACACAACTTGTTTATTCTCCGATAATTGCCTCCATTACGGAGTTTGATCTATAGACCTTGACTCTATGGAGTTCGTAGACTACTTGAAGCCCACGAAAACAACAAGAACTACTTGCAATACAAACATATACCAAGAAGGGATCACACAACTTGTTTATTTTTCAATAACTGCCTCCATTACGTAGGTTGATCCCCATCTATGGATTTCGTAGACTACCTGGCATCAGTGACAACATCAAGAACTACTCGAAATACAAACATATACCTAGAAGGGGTCACACAACTTGTTTATTCTCCAATAGCTGCCTCCATTGCGGAGGTTGACCCATGGACCTTGACTCCATGGAGTTCATAGACTATCTGGAGCCCACGACAACAACAAGAACTATTTGAAATACAAACATATACTAGCTAGGGGTCACACAACTTGTTTATTTTTCAATAACTGCCTCCATTACGGAGATTGATCCACTGGCCTTGACTCTATGGAGTTCGTCGACTACCTGGCACTAATGACAACAACAAGAGCTACTTGGAATACTAACATATACCATGGAGGTTTCACACAACTTGTTTATTTTTCAATAACTGCCTCCATTATGTAGGTTGATCCCCAGGCCTTGAATCTATGGTGTTCGTAGACTACCTGGCTTCAGTGACAACATCAAGAACTACTTGGAATACAAACATATACCAAGAAGGGGTCACACAACTTGTTTATTCTTCAATATCTGCCTCCAATACGAAGGTTAATCATCAGACCTTGAATGTATGGAGTTCGTAGACTACCTACAACCCATGACAACAGGTAATACCACTTCGCATCCAAGTAATCTTTGGATCCCCATGTAAACCTAAAGGCCTATTCCAGGGATTTCTTGGATGGCCAAGAACTCATACTTTGATCACATTATATTCTGTGCATCACAAAGGGCAAGTCCCATATTTGAAACAATCTAAGAAATCTTTGGTTCCGCGTGTAGACCGAAAGGCCTATTCCAGGGATTTCTTGGATGACCAAGAACCTATGCTGGGTACGCATTCTATTCTATGTGTCATAAAGGGCATGTACCATGTTTAAAACCGTCCGATCGATTTTTTGTTGCTTCTATAGACTTTATAGCCTTAATCCAGAGATTTCTTGGACTATCAAGAACCTATGATGTGAACACGTTCTATTCTACGTATCACAAAGGGCATATATCACATTCGAAGCAGTCCGATAGATCGTTGGTTACTCATGTAGACCGTAAGATCTCACTTCTTGGAAGTGTGATACATGTACCATGCACAGAAAATCGTGATTTGGCTCCGTAATGAACAAGATCACATGCGCCCACCAAATAATTTAAAGAATAAACATATCTTGTATGCACACATCAACTAGTTACACGAAAATTTAGCAAAAAAAAATTAATTAACATTTCATTGCAGTAGAAACGAGAATAGGACTTTTCATAAATTGATACTTGATTGATTCTTCTGTCAGTTCACTGCTGTTTGTTTACATTTTTAGGCTGGCGCGTTTTAGCCTCGGGGTGGCGCGTTTCAACCCGCATGGTTTGAAATTGCACGAAAATGCAGCGCTTCAAAATAAAATCGTTTTCTCGGAATATAATTGGTTTTTCGTCCAAATTTTTATTCCGTATCATAGACGATAAGTTTATTTAGTGGTTAACACATTGGAAGTACATAATTTCCACCATTATCATCGTTAAATTCGAATATTTGCTTAAGGGGCGCATATTGAACGTCTCTCCCCTATATCAATTGTGCTAACTTTATGATGTTTAATTATTGTCACAATAAAAACAAACTATCGCAATAAAAGGACGAAGTTGCCTATCGTTGCTATATTCTTTTAAGGTCACTCCTATTGTTGGGGTATTGCCTGTATTTCTTATGGAGAGCGATACCACAACAATAGGACCTTAGCACTACCGCAATAATAGCATCAAAGGACTTAATTTTTTATGGAAAGATATTGATTTTTCATAATTTCGAATGGATTTTTTTTAAACAAAATGTGTTCTAGTGGTTTATTCAAAGAGCATTAACGGATCCACATTTGTTTTTGTTGCTTTAATACCCAGAATGGACTATTTTAACACTATCGCAATATTAGGACACACCACAACGATAGGACGTTTTACCATATGTGGAAGATTTGGCTTTCCTTCGATTTCAAACATACGAACATTCAGATCACAGAGAGAATTAAATGTAAATGCGCAAAATAAAAGGGAGAGCTTACCTATAACCGAAATTTTAAAAGTATATTGCAAATATGGTAAAACAGCAAGCAGATCAATAATTTTTTTACTAAACCTATATTATTTTTTAAAACAAAAACTCATTTCAGATGAAAAACGCAACATAGTTACCTAATATAAATAAAGACCTAGTAATACTCACCCATAAAGAATTGTATTCACTGTTGAATTGCGATAAATACACGATTGACGTAAATGTGACGAATAAAATATCGCTTAGAGCCAGTGAGAGCAAACACACCCGAAACAAATGACGTTGTTCCCTATTTTTAGAATAAATAATTAAATTCTTCGAAGAATTACAAAAAAAAAACAAATCAGAACTACAGCACCTTCGAATATTGGTTACGATCGTCAACACATTGCCGAAGATGGCCAATACCATCACCAGTATCACCAGCACTGTGAAAACTGTCCGCTGCTCGGTTGTAAGATTTTTCAGCGAGCTTTCCCAGTAGCCAAAGAACTGGTCCCGCTGTTGCACACCCAACTCCTGATAGCTTTCGGCAGTGAAATTACTCGTCGTGAGCCACTGAAGAGCATCGGTACTGAATTTGAACGCCATTTGCCGGGGTTTCGTTTTCCAAATGTTTAAACTGAAACTAAACACCGTCTCCAGACTTCATCTTTATACTGTTTCTCTCTCTCTCTGTACGGTTATGAAGCAAATCCAAAGCTCCGGGATCAACGTTCACACTTGAGAAGCTGAATTTATGACCAACTTTATTGGTAGGCTGCGTGTAAATGACACATTCGGTCGGTGGAAAATAGTTGCAAACGATTGGTTTTCCACGCCAATGAATCGGTTATCTGTTGGTTTTACGTTGGCTGATAAGCATCCTACCAGTGGAAATGGTGATTTTTACGGTTATCGACGGGATGTTATTGCCGATAAGCTGATTGACAATCGCTTGTACGAAGGAATAATTAATTCCTAGTGCGGGAGGAAAAAACAGCAGCATTATGTGTGGCAACATCGCGCAAGAAACCTTTTTCAAGGCTTTAGAACCTTAGCAGCATCGATCATGAAGCTCTTGTTGAGTCGGAACAATGAGCGATCTATTTAATCAAATTTTTGTTTGTTTTTGATTTAAAATAAGGTGAATTTACTGTAATCAAATCTAAAACTCGTAACGTTGAGTAGGGTTTCTTTTGATCTGAGATCACTGTATTTTGTCTTCGATGCATTAACTACCAGTCCAAGTTTTGTTGCTTCACGTTTCAGGCGTGTGTACATTTCTGCCACCCTAGGTACATCCGATTCTCCGAATGACACATTGTAGTGCATTGTTGTGCAACAGGCACGAAAGTCCATTCTCTTGTCTTAGTCCACGGCGCGACTCGAACGAAATGGAGTGTTCGCCCGAAATCTTCACACAGTTTTGCACACCATCCACCGCTGCTTTGTTCAGTCTGGTAAGCTTCCCAGGGAAGCTGTTCTCGTCCATAATTTTCCAGAGCTATACTGTCGTATGCCGCCTTGAAGTCGATGAAAAATGGTGCGTTGGGACTTAGTATTCTCATTATTTTTGGAGGATTTTCCGTACAGTAAAGATCTGGTCCGTTGGCGAGCGGCCGTCAACGAAGCCGGTTTGATGAATATCCAAGAACTCATTCACTATTGGTGACAGACGACGGAAGATGATCTGAGATATCGCTTTGTAGGTGGCATTAAAGATGGTAATTGTTCGAAAGTTCTCACACTCCAGCGTGTCCTCTTTCTTGTAGATGGGGCATATGACCCACCGGCGGAGCTAAACTGGGGCACGATGGTGCACGTGACCCACCAAAACGAATATTTTTCCTGAAATTTGATTCTATAAGCCAAAATTGCTCTGAAAAAATAAACTGATCTTCCTTGAACTTCTTAATGTTATTTCCGAACGCTCTACAACCCAAATATTTGTTTTCGCTCAAAATCACTATTTTGCTTTCTAAAATCGATCTAAATACGGTTTGGGCATAAAAAAATTTTAATTCGCGATTTTATCAATTTCGCACTTAAATTTTTTTTTTTTTTTATTTTCAAGTTTTTATCTAATCAAATAGTTCTTGAATCTATTGAACTTTTTTGATTTCTCAACATATCACGAGTTGGATAAATATTTTAGAGTGTAACATTCACCACTACAACCTTCTATTGAATGAGGTTAGTTATAGAAAAATACTAAACTAGAAATATTTTACTCTTCAATGATATACGAGCGAAAACACAGAAGAACAAAAAATTACTCAATTTTCAATAAGTTTTTATTAATGTGTAGAACTTTGAAAATTGACTTTAAACCACGTTTAAACATCCATTGAAGCCCAGAGGTGAACCAGCCAAGGGCTGAAAGCCTTTTCAATAAAGAAGAAAAAAATTGCATGGAAGTTTTTGCAAAGAAGAATTGCAAAGAAATTTTTTTTAAATCTGATCAATTGAAAATTTCAAAAAAAAAATCAAATTACCCTGTCTAAAGGCGGTCTTGGGCACTAGAGGGTTAAAGAATGCAATATAAAATTAAATGTCAATGGAATTTCTAGATGAAATTTCCGACGTAACGTAATTTCCGGAGGAATGTACGAAGGCATTCCTGAAGGAATTTTCAGAAGAATGAATTATTGGCAGTGGCTGATTTTCTACCCGCCGCTGTCACATCCAGGCGCTAAAATAGCCAGCATGAGTTAACCGCCAGAAGTTTGTATGGCGAAAGACATCTAACGCGGGTTTTCTCAACAGTAAGAACTTTTCACGAAAAACTTTTCGGTACCAGTCATGTAGGAAGGTGTCCGCTACTACGATGACCAAATATTTTTTCGATTAAGGAGCTTATTTTCGAGATATTAAACATTAGATGCCTTTCGCCATACTGATTTCCAAAAGTTAACTCCTAGTGTGCCGCTGTAAGCACACTCAAAGCAGGCGATTCATTCCTGAAGGAATTTTCAGAAGAATTCCTGGGTGTTATTTAGAATTTTTCCTAGAGTTTCGGAAAGGAAATGGAATTATTGGAGGAATTTGATTAAAGAATCCTGAAATAATTGCTTATGCAATTCAGTAAAAAAAAAGTTGAAGTGGTTCCTAATTCAATGTTAAGAAATTTTGGAAGGTTTCTTTGTAGCAATTTCCATGGGTATTCCCAAAGAAATTTTTGAAGTGTTTTCCGTAGGAATTCCAAACAATTTTCCAATGGAATATACAAAGGAATTACTAGAATATTTACCGAAGGTATTTCTAAAAGAACTTCGGAAGAAATTCTTTAAAAAATTCGTAAAGGAATTCTCGAAGGCATCTCTAGAAACATTTACAAGGGATCTTCTGAAGGACTTTTCCAAAAAAAAATCAAACGTGTTTCCGAACATAAGTTTTGCTTTCCAAGGAATTCCTGAAGAAATTTCTCAAAGATTTCTCCTTAAACAATTTCCGAAGCCATTCCTAAAATTATTCCGTAGGTATTTCTGAAGGGATTCCCGAAGGTTTATCCAAAGGTATTTCCTAAGAATATTCCAAAATAATTTTTAAGGAAATTTGCGACGGAATATCCAAAAGAATTCGTAAAGGAATTTCTGAACGAATTCCCAAAGTATAATCTGAAGGAATTTCCGACATGCCCAAATTTCTGCAAGAATTTCTTTGGACATTCCTTTAAGAATTCTTTTGAAATTTCTAAGGATTTTTTGTGAAAATCCTCCGGAAATTACTTCGGCGATAAATCCAGAAATTGCTTTGGAAATTCCTCATAATATTAGTTCGAAAATTCAAAGAAGGAATTATAGGAAAATTTCGAAAGATCCTTCTTTCAAATTTTTTTCAGTACCTACAACACCTACGGAAGTGGTTTTAGGATTCTCTCACTCACTCATGTATCCTGAGCACCCCTAGGGTACATAAAGTCAACGTATAAGCTCTGCATCCTGGGCGACTGCTCGCTTAAGCCTTGGTCAGATTCCTGTCGATTCCTTTTATTTCCTTGTTGAGGCTACACCGCCACGAGCCCCTAGGTCTGCCTGTGCTGCGATGCCCTACTACTGGATTCCAGTCCAGCGCATGCTTGCAAATTTCGTCTCCGCTCTTTCGTAATGTGTGGCCGACCCACCTCTATTCATGCTCCCTAGTTTCTGTCGATATCGGTTTTTGATGGCATCGTCGATGGAGCTCAGCATTTCGAGATCCAATTGTGAGGCCGCCAGGGCTGAATTATAAAACATGGACATCGGTTGATAAACACTTGCAGTTTCTACGTAATCTCTGCTGATTCACACTAAGTTCCACTGGCGAGATTTGGTGCGTTGATTTATCTGATTGGATCTCCATACATTTGATCCGTGCTCCTATGTCAATCTTGGTTCCACCCTCCAACGCCCAATATCCAGATATTGAACATTTTCGTCCTTCTCCACTGCATGCTCGGCTATCGTAAAATGGGAGCGATTGTTCGTATTGACATGCAACGATTTGGTCTTGTTTACGTTGATGGTGAGACCCGCCGTAGACGAGCATTCGGCCAGGTCATTCAACTTACTCTGCATATTAGAGCGCCGTTGTGTTAGTAGAGCCTCAGCAAATCGAAGTCGTTTAGATGCTCCATAGTAATTGGTTGCCAGAGCAGCCAACGGTTTAGTACACGGTCAATTGAACCCACCATGATCTATTCGATTACGATGAGGCACAGTAGCGGAGATAGAATACATCCTTGCAACTACCCGGATGGGGTCAGACCAAGCTCCGTTATGCAGGACTTTGCACGTAAACGCATCGTACTGCGCTTGGATGGGGCCGACGATTTTGTCCGGAATTACCTTGTGTCTAAAGGCGCCCCATAGATTTTCGTGGTTCAGACGATCAAATGTTTTTTCGTAGTCAATGAATACCATGCAGAGCGACTCTTGGATTTCGATGACTTTCTCCAGAATGAAACGGAGCGTAACAATATGGTCCACACAAGATCTTCCTGGGCGGAATCCTGCTTTCTGTCGTCGACGCAAATTGACGCACACAGCCAGATACCCCTTTTTTTGGGACCTTAACTAAGACGTCCTGCATTCAGTCAGCCGGAAAAGTTGCGGTTTTCAAGATATTGCGGAATAGTTGATGCAACATTTGCGCAAATAGCAAGGGCTCAGCTTTGAACATCTCTGCTGAAATGTGATTGACCCCAGGAGCTTTGTTGGATTTCATGCTTCGGATGGCTGCTTCAATCTCCTGCACCCTTTGTGGCTCATGCCTAAATGTTGATAATTGGGGCGTCGAAACATGAGAAAGTTGTTCGAAGTTCTCGAACCAACGTTTCAGCTGATCAGTTGGGTTGGTGAGTAACTGACCTGTCGCGTCTTTCACCGGCATCCTTGGATTCATCCTTGCTTCACTCAGACGTCGTGAGAGAAGGCGAATATGGCCAGTTGTTGCAGCTTTCTCCCCTTCGTCAGCCAGGGAGTCCACCCACGCTCGCTTGTCCCGTTTGCAGCAGCGTGTAACTTCCTATACCGTTGACGGGACTCGTACTTAGCTCTATCCGCCAGGTTGCATCCGTAATCCACTCCTTCCGCTGGGTGCGTAGCTCACCCAGGCAAGGATGTTATCGATCATTCAGTAATTTGCGTTCGATCATTTAGTAGTTTAACAATAACCCATTCCAGAATCTAAATTTCAAAGTGTGTTGTATGGTGGACTTCTAGTACGAAAATTTTTCTACAATTCCGCCAAATAGTTCGTTGTTTGAATTCCACTAGCAACGGAGTTATAGCTATAGTTTCAGTAACTTAGACTAAATGATAACAAAATTCCAATCATTATGTTAAAGCTACTGCAACTAGCGTAATAACTCTTGAATTCTAACAACAAACCATTAGGGGGCCATCCAGAAACCACGTGGTCATATTTTTTAAGATTTTCAACCCCCCCTCCCCCCATGTGGTCTATCGTGGTCATTTGGCAGACCCCCCCCTCCCCCCCCCCCTTTGACCACGTGGTTTTTTTCAAGTACAAAAAATTAAAAAAAAAACTCAATTAACTAAAACATATGGTTAATCCGATCAATTTTTAAGATAGACGATTTCAACTGATTCAAAATCAAACTAAACCCAGCATGGAAATTAATTTGTAATGGTTTAGAAATGTTCCAAAATATCCCCATATATAATTTTTTTTTTATTTGTTTTTGGTGATTTTTTTAAACTAGGTAATTATGAAGTTCATCACTGAATATCCCTATATTATAAAAAGAACTGAAAAGTCGTACTTTTTTCGGGTGTCATAGGCCAAACTTCTCTGAAGTACATATCCTCGAAAGTATCAAAAATCATGTCAAGAAACAAAATGTCGTAAGACATGGTATTACGGAGTTTTAGAACGACCCGATCAACCAAGTCCTGAACGATGTATCCGTGCATCGCTAAGCATCCAAGCAGGTCCATTGAGCCGATGCGATTTCATTTATTACTCAGCCTAAAAAAATTTAAAAAAATTCCATGACAATTAGGAAATTTCCAATAAAGAAATCATGGTATGAGAAATAAAAAAATATTAAATTTTCTACAAATAATGCAAAATTACAATAAACAATAAAGAATTTTTCACAAAACAAAAATAAATTAACACTTTTAAAACCAAAATTGCAAATATAGAAGAAGAATTTTCCATAAAGAAATCAAAATGTTCCACGGAAAATACAAACATTCCATAAATAAATCAATATTAGAAATAAATAATAACAAAATTTCCCACAAAATAAATATTTTTTTATTAAATTTTTATTAAATTATTAAATTTTATTAAATAATTAAAACCTTTCCACGAAGAAATCAATAAATAGCATTGAAAACTAAAGGAAATTTTTAATTAAAGAATATAAAAAAGCAATAAAATTGAGCATTTTCCATAGATTACCCTTCTTTAAAAGCGTTTGAAGTTCATGGAGAATTTTTATAAATTTAATTGCTTTGTAGTATTTTTTTAATTTTCTTAATTTTCATTGCTCTTCATTGATGTGAAAGAAACCCAGCATTGCTCAAGTGTTGCAATTGTCACAATGAACTATTTGCAGCACCGCACTCTAGATCAATTTCCGTGCGTTTGTTTTGTTTTCCTCAACAGCTGACCCAAAATTGTATTTAAATTACTTTTTTACATTTCCCCGTTAAATTCACCAACGTTTTGTATAAACAAACCTTGCGGATCCCAAAACGAATCGATTACTGGAAAATCTTATAAATCGGTCAACCCGTTCGCGAGTTAAATCGTAAGGAAGGAAATCTAATTTTTATTATATAGAGATTTTGTGGAAAAAAATATTTTTTTTGTTGAAAAAAATATTTATTTTGTGAAAATTTTTGTTATTGTTTATTGCTAATATTGATTTATTAATGAAAATTTTGTATTTTTTTCGTGGAACATATTGATTTATTTATGGAAAATTCTTATTTCATAATTGCAATTTTTGCTTGCTAGTTTATTATTGTTTTGTGGAAATTTTCCAACTATTTATGGAATTTTATATTTATTTAATACTCATACCCTGATTTCATATTGGCAATTTCCTATTTTGTTATGGAAAATTTCTATTTTTTCTTTATTAAAGAGATTTTCAGTCCAGAGCTGGCTCATCTCTCAAAATTTATAATTCTTCAATTTTATTTTGGTATCGACTACTACAGACACTTTAGGTTATACAAAACGTCCAGGAAGTCGTAATGTTTGAACTACTTAATCATTCAAGTCCGTGAACCCAGTGCTTATAAGGCCCTACAAAAGTTTGCGAACAAACCTCATTGTCATTGTGCAACTTGATGTTGACTCAAGATAATGTTGGGTACCTTGTCTCTTGGATCTCATGTAAATAGAAACTAGGATCATATGCTTATTGCATCGGATTGGGTATATACCGATGATGAGGACATTGCAAATGTCTTGATTGATCTGGTAGATATCGTGGGCTGAACTTGAGAACGTTTTGGAGTACCTTGAGCATCTCGTATGCCTGAATATTCATCACTGCCTTAACGTTCAGGATGACCCATATTATCTCAGTGCTCAGAATGATTCAAACATTTCAACTTCATTTGCATGCTCTTAGAATCGAAATCTTCCCAAGGTTTCAGATATCTGAGTTTTCAGGGTCAGTCAAATTTGAGCTCCTATATTTTTTCTGTAAAGCAAATATCTAGATGAATAATTTTGCTGAAGAAAATGGTGGCCTAGCTCTCTTTTGGGATTCTATAGACAATCAAAAACGCTGAGCATATATGACCCATCCGTCCTGGAAGGGTTGAGATTTGTTTTGGAATTCAATTTCAATCGTTATTATAACACTATTTTTTAACCTACATTGTTTTAGGAATTAGAGTGTTTTTTTTCTAGAACATTGCCACTTTTTTCATATCGTAGGAATCTCCTTAGTTCTAAGACCCTTTTATGAATTTAAAAAGCATTTTATTAAGAATTTCATGTTGATTTTTCAAATGCAAGCTTCTCTATGTCATAACCTTTTTCATACGCACTACTAGAATTTCGTGCATTTAGAAAATTTAGGTGCATAATTAAATATTTCGATCAGTTATCCCAATTGTTCAATATCATAAAAACTAGGCTTCTTAAGCCTAAATTATTGCCTACATTTATTGCTAGGATTAATTTTAAATTCCAATATCTTCTGAATTTTCAATAATAATTATTCTGAAGTTGCAAGGGAAACCCTTCGGAATATTGACGAGAAACTCTTCGGAGTCTCCACGGAAAAATCTTTAGAATTTCAACGAAATTTTTTCCGAAATTCTGTGGAAGAGTTCCGAAAAATGTCGATAGAAATTTTAAAGAACTTGAAGAATCCGTAGAAGGATCGTAAATGCATATTTACGATGAAAATTCCAATAAACATCAAATTCTGAAGAATTTCCAGTATAAATTAGAAAAAAATTCCAGCTCACTTGTTTTTAAAGAATCTCTAAACAAAATTTCAAAATCCTGGGCAAGATTTATTTTTTGAAAATCCAAAGATTCTTTTGGAGATAATCCATAGACTCTTCTGTGGAAATTTCAAATAATGCCTTTAAAAATATGGAAATGTTTTTAAAAATATGGAAATTTGAAAAAAAAAATATCCAAGAACTAAAAATCAACAGAAATATCAAAGTGTTTCATGTGGCATTGGCTGTTTAATATCCCTTGGAAATTCAGAAGAAGTTTTCTTGAAAAATGTAGAAGTCTTCTTCTTCTTCTTCTTCTTCTATGGCTCCACATTCCAACTGGAAGTTGGTCTACTTTATAACTTAGTATATTCTACTAGTTGACCCGGCAGACGTTGTCCTGCACAGTAGGCGAGAATGTGCGTTCCGAACTGCAAAGTTCGCATAGGAATCACAATTTTAGTTAATCACGGTTTGCTCAACTTTACTCGTAATTTTCGCATTAGGAAATATCATATAAACCCGTCGGAAACTATAGCGAATGTTTCTGCTGAAGAAATGGAAAAAATCCATCCAGCCGTTTTCGAGTTATGCGGATACGAACACAGACCATTTCATTTTTATATATAAGATTAGCATTTCCTCAGTTATAAATTGAATGCTTTAATATGCCAGACAGAATTCACATGGAATTTTTATCGGAGTTTTAAGGAAAATTTTTCGGAACTTACACTGGAGATGTTTTGTTTTTTTTTTTCATTAACAATTTGTAGCAAAATTGTTCATTCTGAATGCCAGCACTTTATCAGAATTGTATGAAGTAATGTCAAAGTTTTTACAGGAAATTTCTTTACTGGATTTTTCCTGAATATCCACAAGAAATTCTTTTGAAGTTTTTTTCTTAAGATTTTTTCTTGGATTATTGTAAAAACATGAACATTTTTCAAAATTGTAGTTGCAGTCCGCTGATGCA
Source organism: Armigeres subalbatus (assembly GCF_024139115.2). Classification (NCBI taxonomy): domain Eukaryota; kingdom Metazoa; phylum Arthropoda; class Insecta; order Diptera; family Culicidae; genus Armigeres; species Armigeres subalbatus. The sequence goes on along the minus strand of NC_085141.1, from coordinate 366,657,866 downwards.
AAAGTGTCGGCGGCGTGATGCCAAAAACCATCTGCGGCGATTTTTTTTTTGTGGAAATTGAGACTGAATTGCAACCTATTTTTTCGTTTATTTTTCATGGAAATAGGATCTACGGCTAAGATGGTCAAATAACGCAGATATGCATCGGCGTTGCGACCGACGCTGCGCTACCGGTTGTTTTTCGATGCACACCTACGTCCTTTTAACGCTGAGTTGAAAAGGTGCTACGTGGCATCGGCCCTAAGATGCGGTTTGCGTTTATTGATTAAATCATTAAATTTTAATGATTTGTATTTTTTACACCGCTATTGTTATTCACCAAAAGTTTTTCGTGTAAAAAAAACCACGTGGTTCGAGGGCAACACCCCCCCTCCCCCCATGTGGCTTATCGTGGTCATTTTCCAAACCCCCCCCTCCCCCCATATATGACCACGTGGTTTCTGGACGGCCCCTAGGCAAAGTTGTAGATAAACCTTCACACTAGAAGTCTACCATACAACACATTTTGAAATTCAGCTTCTGGAATGAGTTATTGACAAACTACTAAATGATCGAACGCAAATTACTAAATGATCGATAACGTCCTTGTCACCCAGGTTGTTCTCGCTTGTTTCGATAAAGCCATTCTTGATGGCCGTCCACTGCTCTTCTACGCTGTCCCGTTCCGGAACATCCGCTGCCAGAGTTAAAAGTTTTTCAATGAGCGATTTTTTCATAGCTGGATCTTCTAGTTTGCGTATGTTAAATCGCATTACGAGTCTCTTCTCCTGCCGCTGAATCCGAGCAATACGTTATCGGATCTTGGAAGATAATGGTCAGACGCGATGTCAGCGCTGCTTTTATTCTGGACATCAGGAAGGCTTCGTCCCTTTTTTATGCTGATGCAAATGTGGTCGATTTGATTTTCAGTTTGTCCATCACGTGACTTTGTGCACTGGTCGATGGGAAAAGAGCGAACAACTTACCGTTTTCACTCATTTCTCCAAGCCCATATGACGTCCCATGACACGCTCATAGTCCGTGTTGTCAGAGTAGATCTTCGCATTGATGTCACCCATGTAAATCTTGATGTCACCTTTCGAAACTTCATCCACGACGGCATTCAGTTAACTTTAGAAATTGTCATTGTAGTGTAACTCGGCAACATCGTCGGCGCATAACATTGCTGGGGAGCGTTGTTCCCTCTAATATCGGAATATAACAATACCTGTTCCGATGGTTATTTGTGGTCTCCAAAGTTTGGCTAACGGACTTCACTCAGTCCCAGGATTCCGAGCTTCATGCGCCATGCCTCGCTGGCAAGTTGTGCCAGCTTACCTTGCTGAGCTAACGTTAAAATATTCCATGCATATCGTACTCAGCCGCTGGATGTCAGAACAGATGCTTTTGGAGCCGCACCTTTTTAGTGAAAAGACGCTCGATCAGTCGGGTCAAATTTGTTTAAAGTCCCACCCAACACCAGGACTAGGCTAGGATTACTTTTAAGAATTTCTTCGGAATAGATGTTTAAGAATTCTGCCAGTATTTTCTCACGAAATCCCTTTGGAAACTCTAGGAAGAAATTCTTGAAATTCCTTCGAAATTTCACTCAATTTCTCCAGTAATTGTTTCAAAAAATCTTTGAGGTATTCCTTCGGCCATTCTTCCGGACTTTACCAATTCTTGCAGAAAATTCTGTAGACCTTCGGAAATTCCATTTGAAATTTCTTCGAAATTTCCTTTGAACATTCTTTCTGGAATCTTTAGAAATTCTTTACGAAATTTATTTAGGAAATCCTGGAAGTTTTTTTAAGAGCTCCTAAAGAAATTTCTGGAAGATTTTCTAGAGAAATTTTAGAAGAAGAATTTCCAAATATATTTCAGGAGGAATTTCCAAAGAACAGCCTGAATAGATTCAGGACAAGAATTTCTAAACGAATTTCTGAAAGAATTTCCTGAAGAATTATTAAAAGAATCCTTGAAAGAATTTCCAAATAAATTCCCATTAGAATTTTCCTATATTTTTTTGGATTTCTACAGGATTTCCTTCAGGAACATCTGAAGAAAGTCAGTTTCGGACAGTAGTAAAACAAACAATTTTGTATCTATAATCCTATAATTAAGACTAGCCAAAAAAAAACAAAAATATCGGGATTGCTATCGATGCATCATCATACTTCTTCACGTGATTAAATGAAACAAAACCACCCTCAGATATAATACTTATGTATTTCTATTTTTAAAATACACTTCAAATCATGGTTAATGGTACAATTACATACGACTGAATGTTAAGTTACACAAGTAGAAAATATCATCGAATAAATATTCTTCCAAAGAATAGACATAATAATCGCGCTCATAAAACCAATCAATGGTACAAGCAGTGGAGATGTCGTGGGGCAACATCCCCCACTTGGGTCCTTACATGCTAAAGTAAAGTACGTGCGGCTTCCGCGACTGGGCGGGGGCAGCACCCAACCGTCCCGAAAGTCATCCTTAATGTCTACTATACAATTATTTAGTAACAACACTTTTGCCTATTTGGCGGCATGGCTCGAACCTACAATGTAATATTCATATTAGCATTTATATGGATCCGTTTATAAGAGTTTATGGCTACGATGCTGCTATCTGCTTGCACTGAGATCTCATTGGCTTTGTTACACTTGCTGCTATAATATGCGAACGCTCCAAGCTTCAGAAAACTGTATCCTTCCGGTGCGTGTCATAAATTTTACATCGTTTCTGTAATTTTATTTTCGAGAGAATTTCTTTTACTTTCGCTTCGGTTTGTGTCACAAGTGGCTGCCGGCGTCGCATCCCTAATTTATTAACGCAATACAATTTTTATTTCACTTTCTCCCGGACTCCCCGATCCAAGCTGAAAACGGTCATAGCACGTATTCTATATAGCAGGGAAATAAATCTCACACGAGTGACTGCATGTCTTAACTCCTAGCAACTAGACTGCCGTTTTGTTTTTTTTGGTTTGAACATGGAACAAAAATTTAACTGCCAATAAACGCCTTCCATGGGCAGCATGTATGTGTGATTGCATATGTGCGGTTGTGTGAGGAACGCGAAAGCTACATAAATCAGAGGACCTCCTCCTGCCTGGCTGATCTGCTGAGTCCCGGGTTCCATCGCATGGGGTGACTCAGGTTTGATCCTGTGCCAAATCAATTAGGAAGGATTTATATGCGTGCATTTTTTTTTCAACAACAATTCTACATTGTTGCTGCAGTCTGTCGCAAATCTGCTACATCCTACTTGTTATCTCGCTTTAGTCGGTTGTTTCTCCTCTCGATCAACTGCCGGTGCTGCTTGTTCTGGCCGCCGGATTTCAGCATGTTGATGCTACTGTTGCCGCGCGCATGGTTCTGCTGGTGTTGTTGGTGGTGCGGCTTCCTGATGACCGAGACATTCCGAATACGCTGCTGATGGGTGACACTGGGAGTTGCCAGATTGGAATCACCATCCCGACAGTATGGGTGGGTTTTAATCCTGGCAGATCGGTAGGGAATGCTTCGACCGTTTCCCAGGCTGGCCGTTACAAAGATCAGATAATAGTGGGCCGGTGCGAGGTTGGTGATGGACATCGATTTGGGCACAGGTTCGGTGTGGTTTCTGCAGGGAAACGAAAATGAACTGCATTTATTTTGTTTATTTTTGAAATCGAGTGTGAAACTTACATCTGGTCCGAGAAGATGCAATGCATTTGCTGCAGTTGAGGGTTGAAGTAGATGTCGCGACTTTCCAACTCACAATAGGATGGCATTTTTATGTTGCTGTAGTACTGATGTTTGGTATGTTGTTTGAATATGTAGGTGCAGTATCTAGATATGAAATGGAGAAGAAAAAACAATATTTCTAAAATGACCCAGATTATAATTTTATTTGTAATCATTACGATTATAAAAATCTATATAATCGAAACTTTCGATTATAGATTTTTTTAGAATCCAACGTGAAAACCCTAAAATAATTTTGCAACAGAATTGAATGGAAAAGTATAGAAAAATCGAAATAAAATATGAACACCTCCCAGTACCAGTTTTGGCCATGTTACTAATTTGGCCAGTTTCTCGAATAACTCCAAAAGTAAAACAATTTTCAAGGGTTTTATTAGCTCTAACAGAAGATATATCCCTTATTTTTCTTCGTTGGTGAAACTGATCGATATTTTTTGGAAAATATGTAAAATATGAAAAATTATTCGGCTGTTCGGCCACATTGAGAGTTGACGTACAGTCAATGTCAACTTCTCTCCCCGAAAAGCCAAGATAGCTGTGTGGTGTCGGCAGCCAGTTTTAATTTTTTTTTTACAAGGGAGAATGCATTTACACACTAACCCAGTACACGTGCATTGTAGTTGCCAAACTACCACACGGATCCAAGGATTTCCAAGTTGGCGAAATTCGCAAGCCAAATGGCGACTACACTTCTTCTGATGAAGAATCGTTAGAGCACTTATTTGATACGCACTTCCCTGGATGTGTCGATATAACATCTTCGGATGATCCTGATGTCTTTTCATGTAGCTATGGGTCTTGGGCTCAAGCACGTAGAATCATAACTACTGAATCGATTCAATGGGCACTTAACAGTTTTGCTCCCTACAAATCTCCAGGGGAGGATGGGATTTATCCCGTTCTACTTCAGAGAGGTTTTGAACATATCAAACATGTTTTGAAAAAGCTTTTAGTATGCAGTTTTGCTACTGGGTATACGCCGGTTGGCTCCACGCCGCCGAATTTCGTATTTTACGCCGATGTTTGGCCATCACAAAAATCACATTATGCAGTGCGTTTACATCTGCCGAACCAAGGCAACCTATCAAGCATTAATTAAATAGCTATTATACCTTTAGCAAATTTGTTTACTTCTATCCCTGTCACTTCAACTCGCTTTGGCGTGTTAAATGTTAGGTCATCCAAAAACTTCTTGGCTACAAATCTACAAATCAGTGAGCATGGCGATTAACTTCTAATCTCATATGTAGCTTCATGTGGAATAAACTCATTCTGGTCGCATTGGGTGGTTCATCATCTTTTTAAAGGTTGGAATGTTACAAATCTTAATTAGTCCAGTGCTTATACAATCAGTTTTTATGTATACAGCTCGGCAAATTCCACACAGCTGTTAGCCCAGCAAAATATAAACTGATATCCCGGCAAAAATAACGTTTGTTAGCTGGTTTTCGGCAAATAATTTGCTGATTTTCAGCAATTTTGACAGAAATCTCGGCAAAAAACACGTTTGCTGGGGCTCGGCTGATCGAATCTCGGTAAAAGTTCAACAAATTGCTGAGATCCCGGAAAAAAAATTAAATGTGTACAAACGCGGCTACAAATTAGCACCATAATGAATGTTGGATATGGATTCCCAGTCTGGTATGATTTTTTTGCTTCCCTAGGCATGGAGTATCATTGTGTTAGCCTCATGATATGCGAATGCAAAATTGATCTTTTGGCTTCTGGAGCTGGAGCACGACCAACAAATTGAACATTTCCTTCACTCTTCCTTGTAATTGCTAGAATTGTTTAAAAAAAATAGTTTCGATTTATTTCGATAAACAATTCCCAAAGAAATTTCTTGGTTTTCTTAAAATAATTTCCGGAAGTCCTGGAGGAAGTTCTGAAGGAATATCTGAGGAAAATTCGTAGTGCCTTGAGGAATTTCTGAATTTATCTCTGTTGTAATTTCTGGAGGATTTTCTGAAGGAATCTCTGTAGAAAATCATAAAAGAATTCTGCGAGGAATGTCCAAAGAAATTGTTTAAGAAATTTAAGTATGTCAGAAATTCCTTTAGGAGATCCCTTGGAAATTGCTCTAGAAATTCGTACGGAGATATCTTAAAATTCGTCCTACAGTTTTGGAAGGAAATGGTGTTGGAAATTCCGAAGGAATTACTAGATTAATTTCCGAGGGAATGGAATGTCTTATGAAATTTTGTAGAAATTTTTAAAAGTATGTATGTGTGTATGTGGTTATCCATCACCCTGGCTTGAGTCTTGCTCTGCATACGGCTCCACCCAATAGCACAATCGAATTTAATTACCATTCTGCTTTCAATGCACTTCTGTGCGAAGGGCAAGAAATGGAGGTGACGGACCCGTAGCCAGAGACACTTACGCGAAGCCCGCGGGATAGAGAGAATCTCCAACGTAATCCAACAGACTAATAAATAGATTCGCAATCCTTTTTGAGCTTTCTGAGGGATGGCTTCTTTGAAGATGGGCACGTCGAGTCCATTACAACTGTGGGGAAGTGTACCCATCTACATGAGTAGAAATTATTAAAAGTATTCCAAAAAATAATTTCTGAGGGAATTCTTTATGGAATGGTCAGTATGAATCTTACATGAATTTTTGATGGAATTTCCAGAAGAATTCCTTAAGAAATATCTAAGGGTCCTTAGAAGTTCCGAAGCAATTCCTAGGGAAATTTAAAAGAAAAACCTGGCTTCATTTGTGGAGTTTTTTTTAAATAACTTGTTGAAGAAATTCTTGATCGGATTGCTGTCGGAGTTTTTAAGGTATTTAAAAATGAGTTTCTTGATGACTTACCGAATTAACTCCTGAATATTTTTCCTAGGGAATCACTTAAGATATTTATGAACAAAAAATCTGTAGAAATTTTCTAAGGAACTCGTGCAGGAAATTCCCAAAGAATTCTTGAGAATATCCGAATATCTGTAATCTCGATATTTTGGGAGTTTTTCTTGGCAAGTATTCTTGATTCTAGACTGAGCCAAAACTGAGTTTGTTTTACTACTGTCCGGACTTTCGAAGAAATTTCTGGAGAACTATAGGAATTTCTTAGTACATACCAATAGCTATTTGTTCGGTAAATCTATTAAACATTTCTTCGTAAATTACTTTCAGAATTCTTTCGGATATTCCTTCAGAAATTCATTTATTTTATTTTTTTATTCTTTATTTTAGAGTTGATGTGATACTTTCGTGATACTTATATGACTGAAAGAGCCGATAATAGTCAAACAAAATTTATTATAGAGGTTTTCAGCCCTGGTTCACCTCTTTGAAATTCATTTAAAAATACAGTTAGAAAATCTTTTCAGGTTCTCGTTCGATTATTCTTTCAAGAATTGAATCGGAAATTCCTCCAGGAGTTAATTTTTTTCAGAAACTCCTCCAGGTGGTCCTTAGGAAACTCCTTTAATAAACTATACAAAATTCATACAAGAATAATTCCGGAAAGAATCCTCATTTGGAGGAGTTTATAAAGGAACTTTCGAAGAAATTTCCAAAGGTCTTTGAGCGTTAAACTTATTTTCAATTAAAAAAAAAACACTTAAACATAGGTTCAAAAAAAATAAAGGAACTTACAAACCAAATTTTAGAATATTTCCCAAAAGAATGTCTGAAGATATTCTCGAAAGAATTCTTAAAGGAATTTTAAAAGAAATTTTCGAAGTTCTACAGGAATTTCTGGAAGAGTTGCTAAAGGAATTTCCGGAAGAATGTTCGAAGGAATTCCTATAGGAAATTCAGAAAGCATTTCTGGAGAAAGTTCTAAATAAATTCCTCAGGGAAATTTCGAAAGAATACCAAAAATATCTTCTTAGAGTTTCCGAAGAAATTCTTTAAGATATTACTGGAAGAATTTCTATTAGAAACTCCTAAAAGAAATTCTTGAAGGAATTAAAAAAAACTAAATCAAATTCCGAAGGCTTTCTCCTAAAGGGATTTCCGGATGTATTCCTCAAACAGTGTCCGTAGGTATTCCGATGGAAATTCATGAAGGATTTTCCATGGGTATTTTCTAAAGAATTCTTAACCCTCGAGGCCTCGTGCCGTTGTAAAAAGTACAACACTACCTAAAAAAGCTCGCTTGTCGTACTCAACGGAGGCGAAACTACATGAGTGATTCAGGACTAAGCGGAAGGTTAAAGGAATTTCCGAAGATATTCTTAAAAAAGATTTCGAATGAATTTCCGAAGAAATTCCCAAAAGACTCCGTAAAGGAATTTCCGAAGCAATCCCTAAAGTAATTTCCAAGGAAATTCCTTAAGCGGCTTTTGAATAAATTTTGGAAAGAATTTCCGAAGCAATACCCAAATAAATTTTCAAGGGAATTCTTGGGGAAAGTTCTGAAGGAATTCATAGTTACTTACTTACTTATGGATCCTGTACACCTCCGGTGGTGCAAAGGGCCGACTTGAAAGATCTCCATCCTGAGCGATGCCCGGCTATCGCTTTAACCTGTTGCCAGGTTAGATTTCGGTCGACTTCTTTTATTTCTTTATTGAGGCTTCGCCGCCATGAGCCTCTGGGTCTGCCTCTGCTGCGATGTCCCGCTGGGTTCCAGTCTAATGCTTGCTTACAGATTTCGTGTCCGCCCCTACGTAGAGTGTGGCCGACCCAGCCCCACTTCCGATCCCGAATTTCTGTTGCTATTGGCCTCTGGTGACAACGACGATGGAGCTCGTTGTTTGAGATCCAGTTGTGAGGCCACCAGGCCCGAATTATATACCGCAGGCATCTGTTAATGAACACCTGCAGCCGTTGAGTGTTCTCCACTGATACACACCATGTTTCGCTAGCGTATAACAGCACAGATTTCACGTTAGAGTTAAAAATTCGTATTTTGGTGCGTTCACTTATCTGCCTGTTTTTCCAGATATTTCTTAAACTCGCAAAGGTAGCCCTTGCTTTCTTGATCCGTGCGCCTATGTCGATCTTGGTACCGCCGTCTGACGCCATTTGGCTACCAAGATATTGGAAGCTTTCAACATTCTCCACTGGTTGCCCGGCTACTGTGAAACTGGAAGGAGTCACCGTGTTTACATCCAACGATTTGGTTTTGTTGACGTTGATGACTAAACCTGCCGAGGAGGAGCGATCGGCAAGGTCGTTGAGCTTACTCTGCATATCAATGAATACCAAGTAAAGGGACTCTTGGAATTCGTTGACCTGCTCCAAAATGATGCGGAGCGTGACAATATGGTCCACACAGGATCTTCCGGCACGGAATCCGGCTTGCTGCCGCCGGAGAGTCGCATCGATCTTCTCCTGAATCCGGGCTAGGATAATTTTGCACAGAACTTTGAGAACGGTACACAGCAACATAATGCCTCGCCAGTTATCGCATACAGTCAGGTCACCCTTTTTGGGCACCTTCACTAAGATACCTTGCATCCAGTCGACCGGGAAAGTTGCGGTGTCCCAGATATTACAAAATAAACGATGCAGTAGTTGAGCGGATGTCATGGGGTCAGCTTTGAGCATCTCGGCTGATATGCGGTCGACCCCTGGGGCTTTATTCGATTTCATGCTTTGGATGGCTATTTGAATCTCTAGCAGTGATGGAGCTTTGGTATTGACACCGTTTATACGTCGGATCCTAGGCAGATCATGCTGAGGTGGTGATGGCCTGGTTGGCACTTGAAAAAGTTGTTCGAAGTGCTCGAACCAGGGTTTCAGCTGGTCTGTTGGGTCGGTCAATAACTGATCATTCGCGTCTTTCACAGGCATCGTTGCATGGTGATTAAGCGTCGTGAAATATCATAGAGGAGGCGAATGTCCCCGGTTGCGGCGGCTCTCTCTCCTTCGTCGCCCAGAGAGTCTGCCCACGCTCGCTTGTCCCGTCGACATGAGCGTTTTACTTCCTTCTCAAGAGCCGTGTATCGTTGACGGGCTAAGACTTTGGCTCCTCTGGTTTTCGATCGCTCTATCGCGGCTTTGGCTTCTCTTCGCTCCTCTATCTTCCTCCAGGTCTCATCGGTGATCCATTGTTTTCTCTGGGTGCGTAGTTCACCCAGATTGTTCTCGCTGGTGGCGATGAAGGCATTCTTGATGGCGGTCCATTGGTCTTCCACGCTGCCACCTTCCGGAATATCTGCAGCACGCGTCTCCAGTTCTTCAACGAAGGACCGTTTCACCGTGGCATCTTCCAGTCGGCGTGTGTTGAATCGTCGTCCAACTCTTTCCTCCTGCCGACGAATCCGCGCAATGCGCAGGCGTATTTCGCCGATGAGGAGGTGATGATCAGCACAGATAAAAATATGTTGTGATTTTAAATGTATTTTCATGCACATATTTGAAGCATGCAAATAAACGTAACATTCACTCGATCTTACTGTTCTTTTAAATCGAAATAAATTTAAACCGTGCTCGGTTGTAAAATTCAATCAAATTTAATTGAACATCGAGTGTTTTTATTCGTTTGTTGGGACTTGGTGCAATCTTACACGTCGTTGAATTTTCAAAACTATTTGCTGTGAGATGCGATATCGGCACTTCGTTTATTCCGTACATCAAGAAGGCTCCGTTTCCATTTTCGGCTGATGCAGATGTGGTCGATTTGATTTTCTGTAAAGCCGTCACGGGAGACCCACGTGACCTTGTGAACCGGTCGATGAGGGAAAAGCGATCGCCCGATCACCATGTCGTTATTACCACAAAATTCTGCGAACTGCTCTCCGTTTTCGCTCATTTCTCCGAGACCATGGCGTCCCATAATGCGCTCATGGTTCAAGTTGTCGGATCCGATCTTCGCATTGAAGTCGCCCGAACAGATCTTGATATCACCCTTCGGACGGCATTGAGTTGACTGTAGAAGGAATTCATAGGGTAATTCTAAATTAGTTCATCGAATTCCTTTTTCGAATTTTCTGAGGAATATCTTGAGGAATTTCTGGATTTATATCTGAAGTACTTTCCACTGAATTTATGTGCTGTTATGCGGCAATATCCTAGTGGAGGATGTAATGTAAACTTTTGCTGCGGAGATACAAGCTATAGCTATAAGCATGTTCACCCTATCAGTCTATCTGTAACTAGACCTAAACCTAAAATACAATAAAAGCATGATAGGCCTTGCTGCGTGATTTTTTTTCTCAGCTTAAAATCATTCACGCCGATTCACGCCGCCGCCGCCGCCGAACATTGCTCACGGCGTGACGCCGCCGACGCCGCCGCCGCCGGTGTAAAAATGGCCTAACGCCGCCGCCGTTCACAAATACTTCGGCGCACATGTCTAAAACCCAAATATATCAAATGGATTTACACAACAGTTGTACGACCAATTTTGGCTTATGGATGTCTTGTGTGGTGGCAAAAGGGGGAAGTGAGGACAATTCAGTCTGAACTATCACATGGCAAATATTCAACGCGTTGAATCATCTGTTTGTGATAGTTGTGAATCCGATTATGGAACTTCTTATCATCTAATATGTAACTGCCCAGTCTATGCACAATTGCGCTTCCAAATATTTGGTTAACACTTACTTAGTGAAATTTACTTCAGAATCCTGAACCTTTAGAGTATTTTGTTGTTCATAAATTTTCAAGGGTTTTATTAGCTCTAACAGAAGATATATCCCTTATTTTTCTTCGTTGGTGAAACTGATCGATATTTTTTGGAAAATATGTATTTTTCAGGGTTGGCCAAATTAGGAACTAAGGTGGCAAAAACCGGTACACTTCCCCTTGGGTAAATCCGGGTGAGATGCCACACATGTTTCAGATTCAATATTTCTTCAAAACAATCCGTTAAACTAAAACATTACATTAACAACATTATGTGAAGTGTAACATTATGTGAAGTGAAGTGTAAAATATTCACGTTACAAACAGAACGTAATCTGTTTTTTGAAAAAACAATTTCTTTAACCACCGCCGACGGCTATCACAGATATTACTTGGGCCGCTACCGGCGAAGATATCGTCCCAAGTCAATTCCGAAAGCTGCTTTACCGCGTGCGTTTGCTTTTGCTGGACATCATCGTGCGGTCGTCATCAGCATCGGCAACAGTCAACAGAATTTGTTCAAAAATCTTAGTACAGCATGTTTGTCGGCAACGAGTGAAAAATGAAAGAGAAAATTGCACTAGCACAATCCTGCTGTCACGGACGGCAGCCCATTGATTTTCCGCTTATTTGCTACAGATGCCATCTTTGTTAATAATTTTCTGCAGCAACCACCCGTCGTCGGCCGCAAGATTTTTTTATGTACAGGTTATCCGACTTGTCAATATCCCCAACTCAGCCATTTTGGATTTTTGTATGGAATTTATGCTTGTTTGTTTACGTTTTGCACTGAAAATGTAAGTTTCCCCCCCGCGCTGGTTATTCCCATCTATTGACGAAGTCGGATAACCTGTACATAAAAAAAAATCTTGGTCGGCCGCTCACTATTGGTACACACTTAAAATAGATTTCGCTGTTCGGTAATTTTTTTGACGAAAAACTTCGGTAAACATTAAAAATTACATTAAGGTTGTTTGGTTTGACTTATTTTACCGGATATTGGTAAAATATTACCGAACAAACTGTAAATCCAGATTTATTTGACTGAATTCGGTAACCGAAGTTACAGTTTGTTTGGTAAACTCAGGTTATTGCAGTCAGGGTTGTACATTTTCGGCAGCACTGGATGAAGGTGATGTTTTTTTATATCATGTTTTTATTTTCTTCCTGCTTTGAAATCAACCTCACATTCCCGGAGAGGCAGAAAAGTAAACAACAGAACTCACATCACCCACTGCGCCGCGAAGATGAAATTTACCACAGCAAAATGTACACATTCACCCAGCAAATTGAAAAAAATCACCACGCGTTTAAATGGGCCACTCACAGTCATACGGTAAGGGACGAACTGAGCAGCCTGTCAGAGCGACTTGTGAGTGGCTGAATGCGAAATTGAACCATCGGTGTTGGAAATGATTTTTCGGCTGCACCCAGTCGCACTCACCACGGCGGCGATGAAGGCGACTGCAGATTAGACTGAGATCCATGTTTTTCACTGCATTGACTGTGAAATATTGCTACCCTGATTGCAGTATATGGTAAAATAAGTACCGAACAAACAGTAGAATTATTTTTTTATTGCTGAACTACGGTAAACGAGGTTTAACTGTCAAATTGTTAAAGCCATTATTGATACGAATCCGAAAGTGTTTGCAGCTGGTGGGTGATTTATTTTTTGTAAGGAACGATCAACAATTGTCCCCTTTATGGAAAACCACGCTCGGCCGCCGATATTTTTGTTGACGATCAACTCGGTTTGTATTTCAACTCAATATTTTCTTTTCAGGATCGTCATTCAGTGAATTTTTTGTCTAAAAAATCATGCGTTCGGGATTCTTCAAAGCGGAGATCAAATGCCCCCAAAACACACGCGATGCGACTGTACTTAGGTCGCAAAGTTCTATTAACGTTTTCATAATATGTAATGGCGACAGAATTGCAGTTGCCCAGCAACGGAGACATCGCGTGTGGTTATAGAATCCTTTAGTGTGAAACAAGAATTGAAATGCGTTTTTTTACCCGTTGTGCCGTGTATGGGAAATGTGGAAGACAAATTGAATAAAATCATATTTTTAAAACCGCAACTGTATTTTGTTTCATTAAACTATAATTGAAAACATTGAACATTTATACTTTTATTCCCAAGTAACAATTTCAATGCTTCTTGGATTCATTTAATTCTTATAGCGGATTTATAATAGCAATCACCATAGCTAGTTGCTCAGTTTTATTGTCGATCTTATTGCTATCAATAAACCTCTCATAAATATGCTGAAAAAGCTTCAAACGTCAACCGCCTATTGACCTTATGAGCGGCTGTACAGTTGTGGTGGAGAGCGTACTTAATAAATCCTATTTTCATAGCTCGATCAAAACCAAAATTTCTGGTCGTAATGTGGTCAAATGAGTAACCCCAATAAGAATATTTGCATTGCTAGGGGTTTATAAAGGTGTTCAATAAGAGCAATATATTTCTAATCAAAATTTTTGATGGCCATATTGAAAATGGAGAAGCATTTTCAAGCCGGAAAAAATTATCAACGACATTCATGATAAGACAATGTTTTCACCGCGTAAAACACTTTTTTGGTCATTAATTTGTATTAGAAATATATTGGAAAGAAATATCAATATATTCAAGGGAGATTAGAGATATTGCTGTTACAATTATTTCAAATTTAGTGCCCAAAACTACATTATTTTGAGAGCGCGTGGTGTTTATCCTTATTGTTTTCCTAGCTTTCACCATGAAATTGAACGCGCACCTCATTTTGATGGAAGCACATTGTAAAACAATCCTAAAAAAATATGAATTAGTAGTCATCCTCATCATGATTTTAATCAACTCCTATGTTGTTATTATTTTTCTGCAGTTTTATTTCTTTTTTTTTTTTGAAGCTGTCAGAAAGGTGCCGCAGCCAAATTCCCTTTTTTGCAGGCGGTTTAAAAAGGTTTTCTAAATACTCTTATAACAGGTTTATAGTGGTTATCTAGAGAGGGCCATTTGACCATATCTCACACTTATAGTGGTCATCAAAAGGTTGTAGTGTAATATGGGGTTTTATTGTTATATCTTATAAATTTATCTTGAAAACCATCCCTAGAGCGAATAAAACTTGAAATGTTACTTGGGGAGTAGGCTCAGATGCCATTTCCTGACTTGCGCTGATCTGGCTCTGAACACGCAAGTGTCAACCCTCGTATGGCCTCCCTGCTTGCCGCAAGGCAGGCTTAGACAACCATGGGATCACTAAAGGCGACTACTCCAGTAGGATTCGGTGGCAAAAATCATTGGAGATGGAGGTGATGGACCCCTTTGCCAAAAGGGGTCTAGCGAGGTCCCCTATTAGAGAAGGGGAGAGTGGAGTGACGGTTGCTGTGGGGAGTAGCCCTGCTTGCACGCCTGATGAGCTACTACCAGGGATACGGGTGGTGGCCGAGCAACTCGATGAGATCATCGAGTTCATAAGCGGCAGACAGAATACCAACAAGGAGCTTGAGCAGAGCCTGTTGGTGCTTCGGCAAGCTGTTCGAGTCGCAAGACAAGAACAGGACGCTTATGTCAGGCGTGTAGCGGCAGCAGAGAAGATAGCCAAAGGTACGCAGACCAATGCCCTCTCCTCCCCTAGCGGTGTTACTGCGGCGAAAGAGGCGACCGCCCTTACGGCCCGTGAGGGTAAGAAAACGCCAAGTTCGAAGCGACCCAAACGCGCTACCATTAAGGCGAAGCGTAGCCTGGATGGTGCACCGGAGCCTGAAGGGCGTGTGCCCAAGAAGTTGAAATGCACTAGACAGGCACAAGTTGCTGAGTCACAAGCTGGCCCCAGCCAGCTATTGGTATCCGGCGAAGGGGATGCAAATCCTTGGCAGCTGATCAGTAGGGTGCGGAAATCGAACACCCCTCGACCTGCAGCTGGTCAGTAGGGTGCAGAAGTCGAACACTGTAACTCTTCGTGACGGTGTCTGTAGAGTGGACGTCCAAACGCCCTATGCCAGCTCAACCAACTTCTCAGGGTCGACTCTTTCCTGCTTAGGTGACTCACTGGTAAATCGAAGCGGAAACTAACAAAACCCAATGGACATGCATGCACTTGTAGAAATTAAAAGAGGAATTGGTACATTTTACTTAGAAATTTATTGTTTTTTTTTTCAATGGGAAGGTTTGGGGTTAGTTTTAGGATAAGGATCGTTGCGGCCGATCGGTGGGTTGGGGCCCATCATGCGAGGTGGCAATTGTGCACGACATACCTTTGGTGCTGGAGCAAACGTCGTCGCTGGTAGAAGCACCAGAGGAGGAGGAGATCGGAAAACGGTTCAGTTGGCAACTACGGTCCAACGGGTCGTCGTAATGTTGCGACGGATGCTTGATGGGACGACCTGCTCAGGCGCCGTGTGGGCCGGAAAGCTCTGCTGGCTCTGTATTGCTGGAAGTGGACCGGGTAACCTGGTAGCTGGAATGACTGGTATGGATTCCTCGTGCTGTCGATGAACCGGAACTCACGGCTGCGGCTCGATTGGACGGCCGGAGTGGCCGGAAGATTTTGATCCGGTTTGGTGGGGACGCCGCTTCGAGCCAAAACGTACGGCTGCTGGAGCACTGCAGGGGTTTGAAGGGCGACTGAGTGGCCGGGATTCACGGGCCTAGATCCACAAGCTGTCTATAGGCCAGAACACACTGCGGCGGCTTAGTCAGACGACCGGATGGCCGAAACACGGTGCGGCGACCTACCCTCCTGAGGCGCGATGGGAAATAACCCACGGCTGCGGATTGGTCGGGCGGCCAGAGTTCCCCGAATAAATAGCTTCGGCTTGCTTGGAATGCCGCGTGGGCCGGAATCTAAGACTGAATCCCTGTTGAGGCTTAAACAAGCGACTAGGTTTTCCTTTTTCTTTTTTTTAACACTTCCTAATTTTTTCCACGTCTGACTTTGTCCAACGACTAGCAACGACTCTCCACTATTTTCTGTCCCCAACTCTCTCCTCCTCAGTTTATCTCCTCCGTCTCCTTTTCTCTTTTTCGCCCGGATATGGCATTGCCCTCTCTGTTTTTTTGACAGTAGGAAGTGAACAGGATTGGGAAGATTTTACAAGGGGAGTATTTTGGGTAGTAGCGCATGCATGTTGGGTAATTATTATATACAAAATTCATTTTTGTTAACGTAAACGGTAACAACACCCCTCGACCTGCGACCTGTGAGAGACAGAGGGGAGGCCTTGCTGGTGAAAACCGACAAGGACAAATACACCGATGTCCTCAAATCGCTGCGAGCGGCCGATAGCCTATCGGCCCTGGGCCAGGATGTGCGCAGCGTCAGACGTACCAAGAACGGTGAAATGATCTTGGTACTGAAGCGTGGCGCGCAATCCAGCGGTGTAGCTTATAAAAAGCTTGCCCAGGAGGTCTTGGGTGAACGCGCTCAGGTCAGGTCGTTGGGTGCGGAAGTGACCCTCCAGTGTAAGCAACAGGACGAGGTCACGACCGCGGAAGACGTCGTCTCTACCGTCAAAGAGCAGTGCGGCACAGAGGTTGAGCGGTCCTCTGTACGTCTAAGAGGGGGATTCTTTGGTACGCAGGTAGCCTATCTCAGACTACCGGTGGCTGACGCCAAAAAGGTCACTGAGAAAGGGAAGCTGAAGATCGGCTGGTCAGTATGCCCAGTAAGCGTGCTCCAGCCACCTCCAGTGGACAGGTGCTACCAGTGCCTTGAGTCCGGCACAAGTCTTATGACTGCAAGGGCCCAGACCGAAGCAAGATGTACCGTCGCTGTGGCGAGGAGGGACACAAAGCGCAGGAATGCGACAAGGCACCTAGGTGCCTCATCTGCGCCAGTAAGAAGCAGGCCAGGAACCATGCTATGGGCGGGTCTGCGTATCCCTTCGGAGAAGCCAATCGGAAAAAGCCGTGCAAGTAACACAGCTGAACCTGAACCAGTGAGCACCTGCCCAGCAACTGCTGTGGCAGTCGGTCTCGGAGTCGAGGACCGATGTCGCCCTCCTGTCCGGCCCGTAAAACGTCCCTGCCGACAATGGCAACTGGGTGGCGGACGGGTCTAGGTCGGCGGCAATCTGCACAACGGGAAGGTACTCGGTTCAAGAGGTTGTACACTCCTCCGCGGAGGGTGTCGCGATAGCCAAGATCAATGGTGTGTTCTATTGTAGCTGCTACGCCCCACCAAGGTGACCAATGGAACAACTCAACCACAACAACTTCGCTTCAAGATCAATTATGGTGTGCAGCATCTGAGGGCGGGTGATCCCTGTCAGGTCCGTGGGTGGAAGTCCAATCACTTCGACAGCGAAGTTTTCACCACGGCCCTGGGACTGGAGGCCAACACCGACAGTCTAAGCGGGGATGCGCTGGTAGCTGTCCTATCACGCGCGTGCGACGCTACTGTGCCGAGGAAAGCCCTGCCAAGAAATGGCAGACGCCCGGCATACTGGTGGAGTGCCGAAATTGCGGCCCTACGATCAGCCTGCCTCAAGGCTAGACGTAGGACGCAACGAGCCCGCACCGAGGAGGAAAGAGCGGTCCGCCGGGAAGTGTTTCGAGCTGCAAGACTGGCCCTTAACAAGGCCATTAAGAGCAGCAAGAGAGCGTGCTTCGACAACCTGTGCGAGGGTGCCAACGCGAATTAGTGGGGTGACGCCTATAGGATCGTTATGACCAAGACCAAAGGGGGCTCTTCACCCCCCGAACGGTCACCGGACCGGTTGACGAGGATTATCGAAGTACTCTTCCCGTCCCGAGCCACAAGTCCTTGGCCTCCTCCTGCGCTGCAAGGCGCTGGGAGTGTGGCCGAAATGGTGGCTCCGGTGACGAAGGAAGAGTTACTCGCAGTGTCTAATACCCTTGCGATGAACAAAGCTCCAGGGCCTGATGGAGTTCCAAACAGTGCACTCAAGTCAGCGATCATAGCGAACCCGAACATGTTCAGGCTAGCTATGCAGAGATGCCTGGATGAGTGTCATTTCCCTGAGAGATGGAAAAGGCAGAAGTTGGTACTGCTGCCGAAGGCCGGGAAGTCTCCGGGCGACCCATCGGCGTACAGACCAATTTGCCTGATCGACACGACGGGTAAACTGCTCGAGAGGATCATCCTCAACAGGCTCACCCCGTACGCAGAGGGTACGGTTGGCCTGTCGAGTAACCAGTTTGGTTTTCGGAAGCGTAAGTCCACGGTGGACGCTATCAGCTCAGTGCTAAAGACTGCAGACGTAGTGATCCAACGGAAAAGGCAAGGAATTTGATACTGTGCGTTGGTGACACTGGACGTGAAGAACGCATTCAACAGCGCAAGCTGGAATGCTATCGCGCTCTCGTTACACTGGCTTAGACTGCCGGTGGTACTGTACCGGTCTTGCAAAGCTACTTTCAAAACCGTGTGCTGCTATACGAGACCGATGCCGGTCAGAAAAGTGTTCCTATTACCGCAGGAGTCCCGCAAGGGTCCATCCTGGGCCCGGTACTATGGAACCTGATGTATGACGGGGTTCTGAAGCTAAAGTTCCCTACTGGTGTGAAGATCGTCGGCTTTGCTGACGATGTAACCCTTGAGGTCTACGAGGACTCGATCCCCGAAGTAGAACTAACCGCAGAACACGCGATCAGCACTGTGGCGGACTGGATGAGTGCGAGAGGCCTTGAGCTCGCTCAACATAAGACGGAGGTGGTTATCGTCAGTAACCGTAAGTCGGCACAACATGCAGTTGTTCACGTGGGAGACGTCGCGATCACTTCAAAGCGGAGTCTGAAGATTCTTGGGGTCATCATAGACGACAAGCTTACCTTCGGTAGCCATGTCGAATATTCGTGCAAGAAGGCTTCGACTGCTGTAGCGGCATTATCGAGGATGATGTCCAACAGCTCAAGTTGCCTGCAGAAACTGGAGAGCACCTACCGCTTGATGTGTCTCAGGGTGATATCGGCCTATCGCACGGTATCGCACGACGCATCCTGCGTGATAGTGAGTATGATTCCAGTCGGGATGGTCATCCGGGAAGACGAGGAGTGTTTTGAGCGACGGGGCACCAGAGGAGCCCGCGAGCGTACCAGGGTGACTTCGGTTGCCAGATGGCAGTGGGATGAGTGGGATGACTCCTCGAAAGGTAGATGGACCCACCGGCTGATTCCTAACATATCAAGCTGGGTGGGGAGAGCCACTGGGGAAGTTCACTTCCATCTGACACAATTCCTGTCAGGCCATGGCTGTTTCCGACAGTACCACCACAGGTTTGGGCACGCGGAGGTCCCCGTCTGCCCTGACTGCCCAGGTGTTGACGAAACTGCAGAGTCGAGATGCCGAGATCGGCACCTCGGAGCATGGCAGAAGTGTGAATAAATAGGTGTATGTATGGACTGCACACGCCGCGCTTGGAGTAGCGCAGGAATGTTGGTTCCTATGACTACTGATACCCCGCGGCGTGGCAGAGGAGTGTGGGTGAGCATCCAAGTCAGTCTCACATGGTATTAAAGGAATGAGCACACAAATCAGTCTCACACGGTATGTTTGAGTTGAGCTAGTCTCATATGGAATGAGCGAGGTGAGCACCCAAGTCAGACTAACAAGGCATGTCAGAAGTGGGAACCTAAGTAAAACGTCCCACAAGGGATGCCAGAGCGAGAGTTAGGTCGAATGACTAGAGTAGTATGTGTTAGCGCGAACTGAATGAAAGAGATGAGCATCCAAGTCACACCCACATCTCATGATAGAGGTGAGCATACAAGTCAGACTCACAGGGTGCGACAGAGCATGCAGGGTGTGTTAGAGGATGCGATAGAGCGAGCACCCAAGTAAGACTCGCATGGGACGGGTGCCTGTGTGAGCGAGAATGAGCGAGTACGTTAAGTACTGCCATTCCCCAGAAGTAGTACTGGGAGGTAGTTACTGGGGGAAACGATGGCGGAGCCCAAGGGAGTTTAGTCTGTATTACCGGTATGGTCGACTTTGACACTCTAGCACACTTCCGTGTGGTAGTTTGGCAACTACAATGCACGTGTGTTGGGTTAGTGTGTAAATGCATTCTCCCTTGTAAAAAAACACGCACACAGACATCACCTCGATTCATCAAACTGAGTCGAATGGTATAAGAAACTTTACTATCAGATAATCCTGTAAAAAGTTCGTTTTCAGAGTGGAATGATAGCCTTTCGGTACAACTTTGTTGTGCGAGAAAGGCAAAAACACTTCGGTGATTGGCTATAACAATTTAACCCTCTAAAACGAGACGAGCCATCTTAGGGCCGAAAGTCTCGCTAATAAAGACAAAAACCCTCTACAACCCAAATATTTGTTTTCGCTCAAAATCACTATTATGCTATGAAATTTTTTAATTCGCGAAATTTTATCAATTGATTTTTTAGAATTTTATTTTTCAAGTTTTTTACCCGACCAAATATTGTTTTTGAAACTTTTAATCGTTTTTGATCTTTTAACATATTTAGAGTTTAAAAATTCCTATTAAATGCTGACTTATTGCAAATTTAAATTTTCAGAGTTAATGTTTTATTTTCCTTGTAACGAGGTAGATATATATAGGGTTTCTTACCCCATTCCCGGCCTAACATGCGTACGACTGCATTATTTAATTGATATTTATGACAGGAAGCAACCTTTTCTGAAATTTGTAGGCTGTATAATACTGCATTGGGGTTCACTTCTGCTTAAAAAATAGCTTTTCGTGCTAAATATCGTTCAAAGAAGCTTTTATTTGATTTAAATTAACGAGGTGCAGCACTCATTTCAGTCATAGCGATTCCCAATCCGGCATACAAAAAACCAGTTCCCGGCCTAAGCAAAATTTCACTCAATCTCTCAACATTTTACTCTCATTCTCTCTCGGGACGGTAGAAAATGCGATGTAAACAAAAATATGCACGTTCCACGACAACAAGATGCCAGATGGTATTATTCATAATCATTTTTATTTGGTTGAGAAGATATATAAACTCATCCGAATTTCTTCCAAATACTTTAAAACAATATTTATTTCACCTTTTAAAATCGAGAGAACTATAAATAACATGGTAACGTCAACATATTAGACAATTTTCCTATTAACGATGAAGGATCATTTTTATAATCCTGGCCTTTTGGCAGCACGGTGCGGCTAGAAGTTCTTGGGCCGAGGTGAATTTTTGTTCGGTTTGTGAATACATTCTAGAATGTATTCTAGTATGTTTAAATAAGTTCTAGTGAAACGAACAAATAAGAATAATTGAAGTGCGGGTGTTTAGAATTATGGTGTGGTGATTAACAGCTTCATGCAATGGTTGTATCGAGCACTGTGACGATTTTCAGGTAGGTGTTTATTCGATAATACCGTTTTGTAAAAGTGGAAAGAATCACTCCGGCTCAGTGGTGTGGCATCGGAGAGTGAAATTTTGAATTCTACATTTTTATTTTCTACAATTGAATCAATTAGGAGTAAAACAAGTGATAGAAAAATATTGAGTATTGTGAAAAATAAATGGGAGACTTTTAAAAATTATCAACCATAAACCTACGACTTCCAAACAGTTTAAATCATTAGTTTTCTGTGCAGTGAGCCGGGAACCGGGTCCATAGGCCCAAGTAGTGATTTACCCTATTTTAGAGTGTAACACACATCGCTGTAACGTTCTATTTGAATCAGGTTAGTTGTAAAAAAATACTAAACTACAAATAATTCACTCTTCAAAGGTATACGAGCAAAAACAAGGAGGAACAAAATATTATTCAATTTTCAATATTTTTTGATAAATGTGTAGAACATTGAAACTTAACTTCAAATCGCATTTAAACATGCATTGAAGTTTATATTATTGATCAAAATCAAAAACTTTTCGAAATCTGATCAATTAAAAATAACAAAGAATAATCAAAATACCCCGCCTAAAGGCGGTCTTGGGCATTAGAGGGTTAATTGAATGTAATTTGCATCGTTATACGTATGACCTTGGCTAATATATTTGTATAAACTTACCTTATTTTCCGTTTATCCGGTGAACTATACCAAGCAATTGTTGTAGCATGGCAGGTCCTCAGTTGTGTCAGCTCCGCCACCGTCGTATTCAGCGGCAGCTGCGGAAGATTTGCGAACTCGTCCTTGGTCGTCACCGCAATCTGTATGCGATTGGTGCGAAAGTGCTCGTCGGCTTCCGAAACCTGAAACAGATATCGTTCACCCGGAACGACACTACCGACCGTGATCACCCGCGGATAGTAGATGTCCAAGAACGGCTTCGTCACAAGTCGTTTCTTTTGATAGATTTCCAAATTGACTGTGCCGCTGCATGGCGTCACCAATAGCCTGAGGGTAACATTGCGAGGCGAACGCTTGGGCACTTTGAAACTGAAAAGCGACAAACCACCAAGCGTTGACAGTTTTCCTACAAACAGTTTACCTTCGAATAGCTGGGTAGGGCGAGATCGATTCACATGGACAGTGGCTGAACCCAACAGGTAGGATAAATTATTCTTCTGAGTGTGAACGGCAAAGACATCCAGAAAATAAGTTGAGTTCACCTTCAAACCCCTGAGAAGCTGTTTCGTGCGAACGCCAGTGCAGGCAATTGTCGTGCGTGCGTCTTGTGGAACTTTCTTCTCCTCTTCGACCGATATCCGTTGGAGCGTTTCCGCCATGGAAATGCCACATCTGGATCCATACTGAGAGTTTCCAAGCGCCTGGCAGAGGGTTCGCTGCGGATGGTCCAAGCTGATTGCCAAGCAATAGTGCATCGCGTGGATGTCGAATTTGCTCTTATCCCATTTGACTAGAAGTTGATGCCGGCGAGGGTGCTGGTGAAACTTGATGGGGGATAGTGACGTTCGGTTCAACAACGGCCACAGGTCGACGAGGCTTCGCGTGTTAAAGGAAATCTCCGCCTCACAGTACATGTCGGTGATTTCCACCCAAATGTGATACAAGCCTCGTGATGCGCATGGAAGGATGTAGTACGGTTTGCTCAGTGCATTATTGCTGGCGAGGATTTCTGGGGGTGGAAGAACGAAGTTGCGGAAAATATCGTAAAAGTTATAAGGTCAGTCACCAGCGCCAGAGCGGAGAGTAACTCACCGGTTTCGTTCTGAACGACCGTCCATCGAATTTCCCCACCCAGGCTGGGCGTGCAGGATGGCGCGATGACTATGGCAAGTGGGTTCGTTTCCGCAAGATGAATCGCATATCTGAATGTGGTGGTAAAAGACGGAAAAAGCAAAAAAGAGAACAATCAGTATATCTAATTTATACAGTTTTAATTACGGTGATTTGTCATCTTTATAGGTTTGAGGTTTTTCGGCATTGGTCGATCGTCTATTGGGGATTGGTCTGGCACAGTACGAGGAAAAGTGCAGACGATTTATCATCGCCGAGCGCAATTGCCATAAAGACGATTTTTATTTGTTTTTCTCCTTCCTTGAAAGGGTACATAACCCATTGAATTGCTTCGAGAGGGTTTATACAGAGTGTATGGGGTATCGAATTTCCGCTTGATTTTGGCAGATGCATCGGGGTAAAGGCCGCACAATTCAAGGGTGTCTCGTCTTAGTATTGGCCCTGAACTTCGAGCGTTCGGAAAATTTATTGGATAGTTTTAAACAATTTATTTAGATTTTTACATATTACAACGCTCAAGCAATGTATGGTGCATATATGCTGCATATAGATATGTGCAAGATCCAGGCACTCTTCGTTTGAAATTTGTTATCAACCTTGTCAGCAGTACAACCACTTTTGATAAGGCTCAAAACTATGTGTATATTGCAAATTTTGCGCCGTGCTCGACTCCCATGCAAAAAATATTGTACCACCAAAACATGTTTCCACCAGCTTCCCTATATATGAATGACGTCTCCACTGCAAGAAAGAGCTTTTATGGGTGTAGAAGAAGATGCAAGAATGATGTTTTGGATTGCGCTTCCGCTAATTCCTCTACAATTGGATGTGTGAGCTTTTCAGCATTTTGGTACTTGGACAAATTTGGTCCTAAAATGAAGAATCGATATGCGATTTTATATCAGGATACGATGAGGTTCATCATTCGAAACGAGTCAGTTTTTCTTCCGACTCAAAAGTCGAAAAGAACATTGTTTAATTTGAAATTCTCGCTTAACTTTTAAAAAGGACCTAAGTAACATTTTTTTTATGAATTAATTTGAATGGCGCAATCAATAGAAAAACATGAAAGTTTTTGATTGCAGTGCTCAAATTAATTCATGAAAAAAAATGTTACTCAGGTCCTTTTGAAAAGTTAAGCGAGAATTATTCAAATGCACTAGCAAAACACCACAGAGCATTTGACTCAACCTTTGACAGTTAATATATGGGCGTGACGTTTTAGGTTGATGGTTTATTCGTTCTGAAAAAGGCAATATATTCAGCAACATACGTTGCTCAGCCCAAAACATGTCTTAAAAAGTCTCAATCACAAAAATATAATTTTCACTAACTTATAGGGTAGAATACGGCATTGGCAGGGTGCGACAGTTGTTGGCACCCTCAACAATATTTGCGTTTTCCAGCAAACATACACTATTTATGAACATAATTTTGATTCAATCACACAATTTCAAGTCTAAGCTTTCATTTGAATAAGTTGTTTTTGTAAAAGTAGCAAGATTTGATGTGTTAATCACCGAAACAAATTTGCACCTACGAAATCCTTGCCATTATTGCATTGCCAAAGAAAGCAGCGCACGAAAAGCAAACTGTTACTTACTTTTTTAGATCGCCTGTTTCTCCTCTTAATTGCGTATTATGCATCTCGAGATAAAATAGAATACTGCGGTTTCCTGCTGGTTGCTTTTCAGGTAATCGCAACGGTCACTAAACACAACAGAGTCAATGAAAATCTCACCCACTGTATGCACTTGCCATGATAAACACTCTCCATGTACTCAGTGCCTCCGGTTGCCTCTCACTAATACAATCTAACACTGCTGTCATTTCGCGAAAAGCACGTGGTTTTGTTTTAAGTGGGAAAATTCTGCCTATCTTTTAACACGGCGGCTATCTTGACGTTTACCTTCGCAGTCGAGCCTGCGAGTGTAAGACCGCCGCAGCACTCTAGAAAAAGATAAGCGCGACAATATGACACGACAAATTAAGTACGTAAACTACTTTTTACACTTTATCACTACTTGATTATCACCACAAAGAGCAAATTTAAGCAATATTTGCCAGGAACAGAAAAAGTCAGTTCAACTACACTCAAACAGCTGACATCCAACACACAATCAAGTTGCTAGTCCTTCCCGAATTTGAATGTGCGAATGAATAGGACGGCATGTGCACGAACAGCAGCAAGCGTCGACCCTCGGTATCAGCGTTGTTTTGTGCGGTGTCAAAATGAATCTTCAGCTTGGCACATTGATATTCATTGATATTCAATTTGAAATCTCAAAATATGAATATCATTTCATACTGCGGTGCATGGATTCAACAATTTGAAGTCAGATTCCTAAAATATATGCATCTGTTTAGTATATAAAGTAAAATAATCATCATTTATCGGTGCAAATCAACCGCAATTCAAAATATTCATTTCAGCCCCGGTAGATATTCGTTTTTTACGCTCGATTATCAATCGGCTATTGAGGATCGGGTGGTAAATTTGGTATGGAAGTTTGACAGCATGTTGCGAGATGTTCGTTCCTGCATTGCCGAGCGTCTGATCAAAACAAACACGAATCAATGACGAAGCTGCCTACTGAACATCGATGCAACTGATAGTAAAACGAAGATTTCCGTCCTTGATATTTGCTCTATGTTTCACTAAATAAAATCGGGACTGTTCGTTTTCTTTGACAGCAGCACACTTCGGAATAGAGCGAGAGAATGTGTTTGTGAGCATATCAAACACACGCTAAGGATACGCTGAGCATATCAAACACACGCAAAAATACGAACAAAATATCCGGCGATGGCATTTATTTAAAAAAAGTGTTAAAATACAAATGCTTCATATTTTTACGCAGATCATGCATTATATCAAAAGTGATAGTAACACACAGGACCGTTTTCCTTTTGCAACTTCAATACTTTCCAAGCTCAACAAAAAAATCATAACCATTCCCGTTCCTACATAGCGCATTTCAACCATAAATAATTGCCTACTTTTAGGGTATTATCTATTATTCAACTGTGAAACGTAGTGTAAGAATGGGGTGGCTCCAGCGGCTGGATAGGAAAGTGCTGCCCATTATTCGACATATGAAGACTTACGAGGTGGAATATATTGTTAATATACTATACTACCAGAACCGACGAGCTTCGTTTCACCTAAAATTGATTAATTATATATTTTTTACATTATTTAAAAGAAGTATTCGAAATTTGCAAATTTAGATTCCATTTTTTAGATTAATTTTCGATTAAAGCAGAAATTTGTACTTTATTTGTATGGGAGCCTACCCTCCAGAAGAGGAGGGGTCTAATACCATCATAAGAATCTTTATCGTTCCCAAAAATCTCTACATACAAATGTTCATGCCGTTTCCTAATCTATAAGGGCAGACAGACAAAAATTAATTCTTATGTGTATAGATTTGGTTTTACGTAGTTTACGTCGAGCGGTCGTGTCTTGTACACAACCACCATGATTTTTTTTTGATGAAACAAACATATCACGTAAGGACCGCAAAGAGCAAGTTGTATATTTGAAACTGGTTGATAGACTTTTGCTTACGACTCTAAGGCATTACAAAAGACAAAAGATGTAAATCTTGGCAGCGGACAAAAAGCACATAAGTTCCCTTCTCCAAAATGGTCAACATTATTCAAATAGGTTGAAAATGGTAAAAGTTATGAAAATGTCAATATCTGAATACACTAGTTCCCTATCTGCCATTCACGTCTGTTTTTTGTTGGCCGCATAAGGGTTAAATTGGTTTTACAGTGTGTTTAAATGCTTTTGCCTATCTGTCTACATGACATGCATAAAATTGATGCCAAGGCTAAAAATTCATGTTTTGTTTTAAGCCAGTTTTAATAAATATTAAAGTTTGTTCCGAAATTGAGTGAAGCGAGATGAGCGTGCGGCCGATTAATATGAATGAATTTTACTACTGGAGGATAGGCATATGCGGTATTTCGAAAAATTTCGTTTCAGGTGGTTCGAAACTAAATTCCGCGGAATTTTGCGGAATTTGAGCATTGCAAAATCTGATTTCTTGATTTCGTTTCGTTTCGAAAAATTGCAAAAATTTCGCAAGAAAAAACTAGCTTCTAACGAAATTTAACGGAATTCCGCGGAATTTCGAATCAAATTTAAACTTAAACCATACTTCATATTATCAAAAATTTTGGCTGCGCCGCTGAACAAAATCTTAAAAGTGTTTTCAAAACTTTAGATTATACAAATTTTTCTATTAACGCTTGCTACATAACCCTATTCTCAGTTGACAAATACGTATGCAGTTTTCTTCTATAAAACGTCTTCAGTGCAACACTGATTCAAATTTAAATTTGGTGATATTTTTTACGCACAATATGAATGGGGAATCGATCGTGGTACGGCAGCTAGTCCGGGAGAACGCGAAGTGAAAAAAATCTACCTCGGGTAGCAGAAATTTGTTTAGCTAGTATGCAATCGATCGTGTTGATGCTGAACACGCCAGCTAGTGTTGGAGAACGCGAAGTGATAAAACTAAAGTCTGCATCGAAGAGCACAACATTATTTAATGCGGAATCGATAGTGTTGTAAAAGTTTATCAAACGAAGCACATTGATCTTGCGTTAGATTGATTTGCAACACAGTTTTCGTCTTCTTGTTTTCAAAATAACTTCGTTTACAATAAATAGTTATTTATTTATTTATCTTTATCTTCAGTATTAACTGTGCAGACTGGTTTAAAACTTATATACTAACTAAAAATTTGCCTTAATCTAGTTTTGAATATCGTTCTGCTACAATTAAAATCGAACCAATCAATGTCGTTGAGGAGGTTGAAGCAACGTTCAAGCGGATGATTTTGCCCAAACATTGTGAAGTGTCAGACAGGCTGGAAGAGCTGACGTTGGCGGAACATGAAAGTTAACTTGCTGCAAGAGCTCAGGACAGTCCACGTGGTTGTTTATAATGTCAAATGCAAAAACCCTCTGCAAATCTCCACATCGTTGTCGAAGGGTTTCAAGTCGAATCAGTTGGCATCGCTCTTCGTAGTGCGGTAACCTCAAAGGATTATTCCACGGCAATCGCCTGAGGGCAAAACGAACGAAACTGCGTTGGACCCTTTCAATTCGCGTCATCTGGAATTCATGATAGGGCGCCCACATCTGCACAGCATATTCGAGTACACTTCGCACGAGGCAGCAATACAAGCTTTTCAGGGAGTAAACGTCATCAAAATCTGCAGCGTTCCGGCGCATGAAGCCTAGTACGTCGAAAGTCTTGGCAATAACTCGTTGCAATATGTTCATTAAAATTCGGCTTGCGGTCAAAGGTAACTCCCAGGTCTTTCATGGAGCTCACACTTTTCAGTTCTTTTCCGCATGACGAGTAACGAAAGTTTATCTGCGTTCTGCATCTGGTAAAACTTATTGAGTTGCATTTCGTCGCATTTATCTCCATACCATTTAAACAACACCAGTTGGCTATGACATCTAGATCTTGTTGCAGCGCAAGGCAATCGTTCAATGGTCGAAAAATTCGAAATATTTTCAAATCATCGGCGTACATGATACAAGTCGTTCACGAAAATGATGAAAATCAGCGGCCCTAGGTGACTGCCTTGTGGCACTCCGGATGGCGTAGGATATGTATTGGATGAGACAGTGCCTAATTTAACGAAGGATGGCCTACCAATCAGGTAAGAACGCAGCCAAGTGACAATCCAGTCAGGAAAACCCAAACGTTCTAATTTATTTAAAAATAATCCGTGAGCAACTTTATCGAAAGACTCCGAAAAGTCGATGTAAATGATGTCAACTTGACATCTCTTCTCCAGGATAGAATTCAGCATGCTAGTGTAGGTCATCAGGTTTGTTACAGTTGAGCGATTTCGTACAAAACCATGTTGGTACTCAGAGATAACAGGTTTAGCAGCCAAATACATACGTTCATGAATCAGCCGTTCGAGTTTTTTAGCCAGACAATTAAGAATCGAGATTGGACGATAGTTCTCAACATTATGGGAGCTACCCGCCTTATGAATTGGAGTAACTGCTAATATTTTCCAATCATCTAGCAAGACTCCTAGCGCAGATTTAGTCACAATCAAGTTGTTGCAACCAGGGGTGGCATTGCGCATCTCGAACGTAATTCTATCGAGTCGAACATGTTTGGCATTACGGCTTATCGTTCGAGTATGCTCGAGGAGGTACAAGAATAACGAGATGTTTTGGCATTATGGATACTCGATAGCACACTGGAAAACGACTCAAGTCGAATGAAAAACACTCGTCACCTTTATATCTTTCGAATGTTGTTCGAGAGTCATTTCTTGCTGAAAGTTTTTAATTATATTTGTTATTATTTCTCTACGGGAAGAGAATAAATGTTTTATTATTGTATCTTGAAGGAAAGAATGTCATTAGTATACCTACTTTTATAGTTTCCAGACAATATGCAATCTCTAATTATCCCGAAATTCGCGTAAAAACTTCAACTATTTTTTTTTGCGGTTTTCACGTATTTCATGCCGATTTCAATAAACCGCATGAAAAATCGGTAGGGAAAATCTGCGTAAAAACGTGTATATTCGTGTGTACGTAAAATAGTTGACTTAAATAAAAAAAACGCGTAAGAGATAACTTAAGTGCATTTAACTAAAACACATGGAAACATCAAAGTAATTTATTTTCGAATCCTTCTTTAGCTTTAAATTATTTAGCTCAAAATTGGATCTGTGGCATAAACTCGGCATAATGTTTTAATCGGTTGCAACTGCTCAATAGATAATATCCCTTTTTATAGTCATTGAGCACAATTTGCTTATTTATAAATTAGCTGCCAATTCATGCCCTGAAGGATGCCTTTCCAACAGGCAACATGCTACACGCACATGAAATTACTCTTATTCTCCCTATTTACTCACATTCGCCATGTGCTGGAGGTTGTCTCTCCAGCGGCGGCATACTAAACACGGAGACAGCTATCTCTTATTCTCTCTGTTTACATTTCGTTTGACAGAACATAATCGATTGAGCTAGTACAGCACCTTTCGAAATCTTGTACTGCGACTGAATGAAGTCGAACGAAATACATAATGCCGCAATTTTTTCGAAACGAATGCAAAAACGTACGAATCGAGTGATTCGATTCGAGATGCATAATGTCACCCCAGTTTTGTCCAACTTGTGCTGCTCGGGAAGACTTTCGTTCGAATTTGATACATTGCAGATTTGCTTCAAGCCACTAGCAATCAAAGTTTCAGTTAGAGTTAACTCCTGTTCGGAAGAAGCGTTGGTTGGCAAGTATCCTTCCACTTCGTCATCATATAACCATTTGAGCCTAGAATGGTTGTCATCCCCAACTACGATTACGGTGTCACATGGGGTACCCGGATAAAAAATATCATTAAAATATCATAAATTTTATTGTTACAACACCATTTAAAACATAATTTTTACCATTGAATTTAATGGAATTTTGACAATAAAATCACATGAGAAATAATGGTTTTCCACGATAGAATGAATGGTAAATAGGACTTTTACAATTAAAAAGGGGGGTTGTTATGTATCTTTACAATAAAAAAATCGAAAATTTTTCATACAAAATTCGGAGCAAAACAATTGACTTTACGGTTCTTCAATGGGATGATTTCGAGCGACAAAACAATAGAAAACATTGTGCTTTAAATGTTTTCAATTACTGTTTCTATTGTTTTGCAATAGAAATACTACAGGATTTAGAATACATTATACTTCAATATTACAATAAAAATACAATACAATTAATTGTTTTACAAATTACTTTATTTTCCTCCGGTTGTTTAGCATATCTTTAGACGAATCCAGCGCACTACTTCCAAAGTTAAGTGGGTTGCCTGTATCTGGAGAAAAATCCAACATCGGTTTAAAAAGCGTACTCACTTTGTTCCGAATAGACAATACATATAAATATAAACCTGTGAAAATGTAAATTATAAAAGAATGTCAGTTTTATTAGAAAAAATACGTCGAGAAGAAAAGAGAAAAATACCTGCATCAGTTCTTATTACATTCCGTTGGTGACATTGGCCAATGGTAGCCAATGAACGATCAGTGACCAGCAAGCAGCAGTATTTTATTTATCATAAGCTTCATTTCTGTAAAGGAACAAGGATACATGTTACCAGGCATGTCATCAGGTATTATGATGATAAAATTTTCATTTATTTTTTGTTCGGGATGAACCACTGCGTTCATTATGTACATTGAACTTTTAGTATAAGATTACGATTACCGGTGGTGAGTATGAACAAAAGATATTTTAGTTACTAGATAAAGATTGTCGTTGTCGTCGCTGTCCGGAACATCTTTTGCTGGCGAGGATAGGGGAGCTAAATGTCAAAGAAGGAAAATCCATACGATTTGACAGGTATGTACCACACATGTTTCGGACAGCAGAACAAAGGGAACCGAAGCGACAATCTTTATCTAGTAACTAAAATATCTTTTGTATGAACCGTTTGTCAGCGCAGTATCATTACTTGACACTTTACCGGTCGCTACTAAACGCGCTGCTAAAACAGTAGCGCAGCTGACAGGTGACCAAATTGACCAAATAACAGCGCTACTATTTGATGAACTATCAAACGTCGAGCGTCACCGATACGGAATGCAGCCACCGAAATGATAACCGAAAATACCGAAAATAGTGACCGATGCGAAAAAGAGTGACTTATCTAAAATGACAGTACAGTGAGAGTGATCAAAATACTCGCGCCCAGTAATGATGCTCTAACGCGCTTCAACACTTTAGATACTCACCACGGTACAGAAGCCATAGTGATCTACCGCTTTTCCAGCAGCAGAAACTGCAATGAAAAAAAAACACTTTCTGCACCATGCAGTTTCATTATTTTCATCTCTTCACTAATATGGGGGACACACTTGTGGTATTCGTACCATGGTACAAAAATCTTGAAATGAGTGCCATACCAATTATTGTCTTCATTAAAGATAGCCTTGAAATTATTTTCTTGTCGCCTTGTACCATGGTACGAATACCACAAGTGTGTGCCCCATATAATTATAAACAAAACTGTACACGCTCAAATGAATCCAGCCATTCTCCGAGTAAAATAATAGGCAAAAGTTTTTGTTCCCTTTCATTTTTTTTGAAATCATTTTTTTATTGCAAAACATTTCTAGACCTGCAACAAGACCTGCAATATGAAAATATATACTTGAGAACCGGTATAACATTTTTATTTATTTAACAAACAAAGCTATTGTAATTTTATTGTTTTCAATTGTTATTTCATCAATATAATAAATCTATGAAATATTCCAAAATTATATTAATTCAATAACATTAGACGGATTTCCAGATCATTCAAACCGAATACTTTTAAAAATTGTTTAGTTTTTGGATGAGCAATACTAAACATAAGCGAACAATAAAAATATAATAGAATATATCGGAAACATTTAAATATATTGTTATTTTAATGTACGTACAATAAAGATCTTTTACAACCGTGAACATTTTACAATAAGCATACAATAGTTTGTATTGTTTGCCACACAATCTATTGTATTTCAATGGGTTATGTCATACAAGTTACTGTAAATTTTTATCCGGGTAGCTATGTTGACGATTTGATTTACACAGTCGGAATGCGCAACAAATTTATCGGGGTCACTGTTCGGCCTCAAGCAAATGCCACAGATGTAAACGGATTTATGGGTGAGCATAACCTACACAACAATCTGCTCAAGTGTTTCACTCTCCGGTAGATGAACCGAAAAACTTGTCACAGAGCATTTAACTGCAATGAGAGTTCCTCCACCTCGTTTAGTCGCTTACCAAGGGGCTTTCCATGAATCACCATCTCAACTAACCAATGATTCCTTTCCCGTAGGGACAGAGCATTTCTCGGTTTCTTATAACAATAAGTGTTAAACTAATTTTCCGCTCCTAATCCTGAATTGACAGTAAGGAGCATCGTTAGGTATTGGTCATGAATTGGAAACTCTGAAGAAAGTATACAATAAGAATAACTTTTTTAATCAATTTAATAAAAATTCCGCGGAAAAAAAATTAAAATTTCGTTTCGTTTCGAAAAATTTCGAAATAAGTGAACCTTGATTTCGTATCGTTTCGAAGTTTCGAAAGTAAATCTATATTTCGTTTCGTTTCGATCCGAATCAATATAAACATTTTAAATTTCGTTTCATTTCGTTTCGTTATGAAAAATTGTGTTATCGCATACCATTACTGGAGGATATAAACAACCAGCATTTGGCACCAATATATTACCAGTTTTCTACTTCCATGTCTAGTTGCTAAAGGGAGCAAACTCATTGCTGATAATAGAAATTGATATGCCAATAGAAGAAACGTTGACCTGTTACTTTATATTAAATTTACTGAGATTGTGGTAAAAGCTGCTATATTTAGTGAATACCAATCATAAAAGAAAGAGCATACAAATGTATACCAGTTAAACTGTACCTGTGTTTTGGTGTAATTATTCATTATTTTTATCATTCAATTTGGCGAATGTCTTAGACTGCCAAGAATAGGTATTTTGCCCTACTATTATCAGAATTTAGATAACATCGGTTCATTCATGCTTGACCGATGTCCTATCATTTGCAACCAAAAACGATGTAGGGCTTTAGGACCCAATTTGCACGGTAGTCTATTCTTTGGTGAGAAAAGCAAAAGCAATATATTGATATTATAGATATGTGCAAGCTCCAAGCACACTGCGTTTGAAGTTCCGTGGTAGGCGAGCGTTGTGCATCGGAGCAAGCGTTTTTTAAATTCGAAATTTTCATTCATTTCAATTTTTTTTTGCTGTGCAGGAGGAAAGTGTTAAAAATAGTTAATTATCAAATTGTTAAATAAAAATAAAGTCTGTGAAAATAAAAGATGTAAGATTAAAACTACTACTTAATTAAGTAAATAAAGGGTACAAGTGATTAGCCCTGTGAAAGTGACTCCTGCGTGGTATCCTGTGGTTTAAAGCCGGCCCCTCCCTTAATCAACAGAATAGACTTGACGCAACAGGTGAGTACTGTCCCGTCCGCACGTTTCGCTACCAGGAAGTAGGTTACATTTAGGACCTTCAAAAGTCAACTGCCGGTTTATATGGAACCACAGTTATTCCGCTCTACACGAGAAAATAGAAGCATACCACAGATGCGATGGGAACCGTTTCTCATAGGACATCCAATTTAAAATACAATTTTTCGTACACCGGTTAATGAGCAAGGTGAGTCAAATCAGTGAATAGAATCGTCAGTCCCTGCCCTTTCGAAAATGTTATGGTGAGCAACCCTGTATTGCAGCGGTTCTCAACCTTCTCAACCAATATTTTGAAAGGCTTCCACTGCTCTTGATAAAAGACTTCCGAGCTTTCGAGCCTCTTGAATGGCGTTTTTCGAGCCACTTAAAAAGAATGCTTCCTTAGTATCTTGAAAGGACGCTTCTGAGCCTCTTGAAAGTATGAAGAATTCCGAGCCTATTGAAGGGAGGCTTTCGAGGCTCTTGAAAGAAGGCTTCTAATTCACTAAAAGGTAGGCTTTCAAGCCTCTTAAAAGAAGCCTTCCGAGCTTTTTGAAAGAAGGCTCCTGGTTCTCTTGAAAGCTTCAGGTGATTACACTCTAACTTTCACCTACTCAGTGACTGAGTAAAATTGTATTGCCATCTCTTTACTTCCCACGGAAATTTTACTCAATTTCTGTCAAAACCAGGATTACTCATAGTTTTGAGTTGTCCTGCTTTTGACGGAAATTGAGTAAAATTTCCGTGGGATAAAAAGAGACAGCAATACAATTTTACTCAGTTACTGAGTAGGTGAAAGTTAGCGTGTTTACAATGAAGCCCGTGGTGAATTTCAAATTCACCACACGTTTATCTACATACATTTCCAAAAGCCCAAATCTGGCGTAATAGTTTTCGTACAGTGCCGAAACTCAAATTATGATTGTTCAGCACAACTAAGCAAACGATCTACCATTATTTCAGCCACATACGCGTTATGGTTCTGTCATCTCGTGCTCTTGAAAAAAATATTGGAAAAGCACGTGGTTTACAAAATGGCCGATTCCTGGCTTTATTGTTTAATCGCCTTCAGAGCCCCTTGAAGAGAGGCTTTCGAGCACCTTGAATAGTGGCTCAGCAGCTCAAAGCTTAAAAGTAGGCTTCAAACACTATTGGAAGAAGAATTCCGAGCTTCTTGAACGGAGGCTTTCAATTCGTTTGAAAGTAGGCTTTCGAGCCTCTTAAAAGAAGCTTTTTGAAAGAAGGCTTTTTGCCCTCTTGAAAGGAGACTTCCGAGCCTCTTGAAAGGAGGCTTCCGATCCTTTTCGAAGGAGCCTTTTGAAAAGAGGAAAAAAAAGACTTCCGACCCTCCAGAAAGGATTCTTCCGAGATTTTAGACCTCTTGGAAAGAGACATTCGAACTGGTCTGAAGAAGGCTTCCGAGAAGCGTAAAAGGATGCTTCTAATCCTTTTTTTATGTGGCTCATCTCGTATAACCTTCTAATCCTCTTGCAACGAAGCAACCGAGCTTTTTCTAAAAAAAAAACCTTCATGTCTCTCAAACGGAGGTTTCCGAACCTTTAGATTCTAGATTTTAGTTCAAAAGCATGTTTCTAACATATTATTCAACATTTTGATTAGATCTGGTAGATTACATTAAGGATTTTTTTTTTAATTTGCTCATTCGACGTTTTGTCCGTTTGATATTTTGTTCCGCAGCCTTCATACGCTGTTCTGGTTGAAGAAGGCAGGATTAAATTGGCTTTGATTTACTGATTGCCATGCATATTATGTACAAGACAAAGTTTTGAAACAAAAAATCCTTGTCATAAGACGAGTTTGTACCATCCTATAATTCCACCACTTGATTGTACCTTGACAGATACGTATTTCGACCTCAACAGTAAGTTCGTCTTCAGTGTCGTCCACGAAGTCGCCGGCCCCTATCTGGTTCTCTGTTGAATATTGTGTTCGCTATTCTTTCTTCCGACATTTGCACTAAGTGACCAGCCCACTGAAGTCTGCCGTATGTTATACAATTCACTATGTTTTCTTCTTTGTATACTTGATACAGCTCATGATTCATGCGGCTGCGCCACACACCATTTTTTAGTTTCTTCCGAGTATTGTAAGTAGCACTTTTCGCTCGAAAACCCCGGAAGCTCTCCGCCCGCATCTTTTAACGTCCATGCTTCATGTTCATAAAGGGCCACTGGTAGAATCAGAGTTTTGTATAGAGCAAATTTCGTTTCCGTCTGCATGCTGCGGGACTTAAGCTGGTTACGTAATTCGTAAAAGGCCCTATTCGCAGCAGCAATATGTCTTTTCACTTCACGGGAAACGTCACTGTCATATGTCACAAGCGTTCCAAGATAAACAAATTCTTCAACAACTTCAAACACATCACCATCAAGCACTACCTCAGCACCAACACCACGAGGTCTTCCTCTATCTCTACCTGCCTCCATGTACTTTGTCTTGGTAGGGTTAATTGTTAAGCCTATTCTCGCCCTCTCCCTCTTAAGTGGGACAAAAGCCTCCACTACTCTGCCGTAATCTGGAAAAGTGACGTAACAGCCATTTTACAACATGCATGTTTTTAATTTTTCTGTTAAAGAGCTCGATGAGTAGTACTCGTTAACACAATTTTTGGAAAATGACGTATACGTCACTTTTTCAGATTACGGCAGTACTACTCTGCGATCGATTCCAATAAGGTCTTCCTTCGTCTGCAAAGCCCATGAGCACATGCGACCGTGTGATGATAGTGCTGTTCATCTGCATGCCAGATCTCCTAAAAGCGCCTTCGAGTGCAATGTTGAACAAAAAATTCGAAAGTGCATCACCCTGCTTCAATCCGTCCAAGGTCACAAACGAAGTTGACACTTCGTCTGCAATTCGAATCCTTGATTTCGAGCCATCCAGCGTTGCACGTATCAGTCTAATCAGTTTCACCGGAAAACCATGTTCGGACATAATCTGCCACATCTCATTTCCCTTCACTGAATCGTACGCTGCTCCGGTGAACAGATGGTGAGTCTGCAAGTTGTGCACCTGAAAGCTATCAAGGATCATCCACAGGCTAAACATCTGATCCGTCGTTGATCGGCCCTCACGAAAACCTGCCTTCGCCGACGAAGGACTCCCAAGCAGTCTCAGTCTGTTAAACAGCATACGCGACAGGATTTTGTTCGCCGAGTTCAGAAGAGTGATCCCTCTGTAATTGGCACACTCACACACATCACACTCTTTTCGCGTTGCCATTTTTTTCCGCGGTGGATTCGTTTCTCTTCTGCCCTTGCTACACTGTACCACTAGCCACTAGCATTCGACTCCTAGCAACATTTTTCTCGTCCGTCACTCGCTGGCACTCCTCATCAAACCAACCATTTCGTTGGCGTCACTGTGCAGTGCCAAACACTTCCTGCCCTGTTGTAGTCACAGCTTCTTGGATAATTTCCCACAATCTGTTGACGTCGCCAGATCCGGTGGCATCTCCTATCCGCTCGTCCAACTTCTGGTGGTACTGTTCAGCAACTCCATCAACTGACAAGCGTTGGATATTAAAACGCATCGTTCTGTTGTTTCGTGAATTCGTGACGCTGGAGAGTCGCTCCCAAGGTAGTGATCCGAGTCGATATTCGGACCTCTGAAGGACCTTACATCTATAACATCTGAGAAATGTCATCCGTCGACCAGAACGTGGTCTATCTGTGAGCAAGTGTCTCCACTCGGATGTTGCCAGGTGTGTTTGCGGATATTTTTTAAATTTCTTTTAATTTCTTTATTAAAGTGATTTTTATCTAAATGATAAGTTCTTCACGGTTGTTTGCAGATATTCCTACGTTCGAAGTAGGTACTGCTCATTGCCATCCTTCTGGCAGCAGCAAAGGTTATAAGTCGCAGACCATTATCGTTGGTAGCGGAATGAAGGCTTTCCGTACCAATGACAGGGCGAAAGAAACTTTCTCTCCCGATCTGCGCATTTGCATCCCCGTCCCCGATGACAATCTTTACGACGTGTGTTGGGCACTCTCCGTAGGCCTTATCAAAGCTCTCATAGAACTCATTCTTCACGTCATCAGGCTTATCGTTTGTTGGGGCATAGATGCTATAGTTGAAGAATTTGCCCTTCATTCTCAACCCGTGAATGCGGTCGCTTATCGGCTTCCACCGGATAACACGCTTCATCTGCTTCCCGATAACTATGAAGCCAACTCCTCGTTCTGCTATGTCATAGCCGCTATGGGATCCACCGCCCGGAATTCAATTAACACGACTCGACAGAAGAAGCCATTTAAATGTAAATGAAGAAGTCATCCACTTTTCGCATTTCTGGACTAGTTCGTGTTTTAGGAAGAGAATGTTATACGTCGTTATGCATAAAGATCGTCACTAAAGAACATTCTAAGCCATATAGAAGGCAGATTTATGCAAATCGGAATTATGCAGATAAAGATTTACCTTGATCAAAAGGCCCTGGCCTAATAGTAGCTTTTACAGTAAACTGTCTCTTACTCGATATTCTTACTGCTCACTACTCACTTCTCCCTTTTCGTTTTTCAATTCTTACCTGTTACTTCTTATTTCTTACTTCTCAGTTTCTTCTTTTCACTTTTCACTTCTCACTTCGAATTTCTCATTCCTCAGTTCTCACTTCTCTCTCCTAATTGCTCACTACTTACTTCTCACTTCTTAATTCGCAATTCTCACTTCTCATTTTTACTTTACACTTCTCACTTCTTTCTAAGAGAGAAGGAGAAAGAAGGAAGAAAGTAGAAGGAAGAGGGAAGAAAGTAGAAGAAATATGGGAAAGGGTGAAGGAAAAGCAAGAAGAAAGAAAGTAAAAGGAAGAGGGAATAAGGAAAAAGAAAGGAGGAAATAGAGAAGAATAAAGAAGAAGGAAGAAGGGAGCGAAAATAAAAAATATGGAAATTGGAAGGAATTAGGATTAATTTCACAATTTTCAATTCTCACATCCAACTTCTTACCGGTCACAACCCACTCCTCACTTCTCACTTCTCGGGTCTCAATTCTTACTTATCACTTCTCATTTCTCAGCTCTCATTTATCATTTCTCACTATTCAGTTCTCACCTCTCATCCTTTACTCCACACTTCTGACTTTTCATTTCTCATTTCTCACTTTTTACTTTTCACATCTTACTTCTTACTTCTCACTTCTTACTTCACTTTCTTCTTCTCACCTCTCACGCTTAAAATTTCTCATTCCTTATTTCTCACTTTTCACTTTTCACTCCTTATTTCTCACTGCTCACTACTCACCTCTAAGCACTCCTCACTTCCTAATTCTCAATTTCCACTTCTTACTTTTTACTTCTCACTTCTTACTTCATACTTCCTACTTCATACTTCTTACTTTCAACTACTCACTTTTCTCTTCGCACTTTTCACTTGGCCAGACACCGTGTGTATCGTGCATGTGAACCGTTTTTGGCAACATCGAGTTAGCGAGGTGAAATTGCATGCGAATATCACTTCGACTTAGATTAGAGAATATCGAGTAAGGGAGGAATCGACTTACGGAGGGAACGCAGTATGCTAGATTCAAGGGACTTTGAATTTCATCGAGTAAGGGAAAATATAACTCGATATAGGATACTTTACCATACTTATTCTGAATCTTGTAGGTTAATAGATAGAAGTCACAAAAAAGATAACTGGGGCGAAAGTTTCAATGCTTTTAGGTTGGAGATTTTATTCTAGATTTTCATTCTTTTCACTACGGGTTTTTCTCCCAGTTTTGCATATTAATATGTAGGTTTGTGGTTCAGCTGATAATAATTACACCCGATTCTGGTTTTACACAGATTTTTTTTTACATGGCCGTGTAAAAAAAATCCCATACAAAATTTTTGCAAAGTTGCTCCATTTTGCATGATTTGTCGAGAAATCATAAAACTTTTTTACAAGGATTTTCGAATTTTGAACTGAAAACTTTTTTTACACGGAACGCATCCCCCGTGTAAAAAAAGAATCGGGTGTAATTCTAGATTTTTTCTTTTTTTTTAACAACAAATGTTCTTTGCGAGTTGTATATTTTTATCATACACACTTAAATCATTTCACAGATTTCGGTGAATTTTGCTTCAATTCACCGAAATCTCAACAGCAGAACTGTTCGGTAATTATTTCACCAAATTTTCGGCGATTTTTCCTTTGTTCAACTGTCAAAACCACCGAAAATCTGTAAAACTATTCACCGAACAGTTCTGCTGTTGAGATTTCGGTGAAATTTAACAGAAATCTGCGATTTATTTTAAGTGTGTACGTTTTCTACGATTTTCCAATCCGATACTCAAATCCAATGTATGAACCCGAAATGCAAATCCAATATTTCTATTTTATGAACAAAATTTTAATCCCAAACTAATAGGCTGGAACGTTTTCATAATGGAATATCAAAATCAAACATTCATATAAAATATTCAAGTTTTTACTTCAATCGCTTCAAAACGAGGAGGCCGCCATAAAACTTATTTAGATCGTGGTGCTTAAACACCGCGGATTTAAGCTAGCCACATTTTCGTCAATCTCTGATGTGCTCCTGAATTCACTGGACCTAGAATTGATCGCTGAGAATGGTACAAATACCACTAGTGTACTTCGCATAGTTTGGGACCTCCGCTCTGTTGAGTTTGAGTTTTCGTGGGAATTTCCAAAATTAACTAAAAGCTTCCAAACTGGTGAGAGTATTTCTACAAACGACAGTTGTTGATGTTTATGATGGGCATCTTCGATCCGTTATGACTCTGTTTGCCCAATCTCAATATAGTTGAAGATAATTTTTGAGGAACTATGGCGTCTGCAGACAGGCTGGAACTAAGGTCTAAAATTATGTAATGTATGTTTGCGTGGAACTGCGAAGCTGAAAGAAGTTCGTGCCTCAAAATACAATTTCCCAAACAGCATGGTTTTCCGATGCCGAACTGCATGGATTCTGTGATGTCAGAAATATAATTCCTTGGCCTTGGTCTATAAAGTCGAGAGTTGCTCCTCTGTTGCTCCTCGTCAACTGTACCACTATTGGAGCTTCTTGCAAGCAGATAATGAAAGTAGTAGGATGAATACTGTTCAAAAGCTGACGGCATATATTGGCTCGCGGGTAATGAAGGTCAAGGAAAACAGGGTTATGATGTCGATTTACGGCGATAACTGATAACTTTTATTAACTTAATTTTATTAACCTTTCCTAATGCATTAGACCGATTACAAACTAGAAAAATAATCCAAGACAATGCATAATTATTGGATGATCTATGATGAGCAATAACATTGTTTTTGCCTTTCTCGTACAACTAAGTTGTACCGAAAGGCTATCATTTCACTCCGAAAACGAACTTTTTATAGAAGCCTCTGAGACCCATAGTATTATATACCAATCGACTCAGCTCGGCGAGCTGAGCACATGTCTGTCTGTCCGTGTGTATGTATGTGTGTATGTGTGTGTATGTGTGTGCACAAAAGCTATAAAAAAACATTAGACAACTTTTCGTATAAAAATCCTTAACCGATTTTCTCGCAACAAGTTTCATCCGACAGGGGACAAAGCCTTGTTAATCACTATTTAATTTTATAACGATCGGTCATTGCGTTTAAAAGTTATGAAGAAAATGGTACATCGAACCATATAAACCCCATATAAGGTTGGTGTCCTAACTAAATGCGAGAAAGGCACCACCAACGCTAGGTGGATTAATCTGGGTTTTACCTACCAAACAACTATTTAGTATAAGAGATTCCTCCTTCTTAGCTTTGCAATTCCATTTATTCTTCTTCTCACTCCAACCGGCTTCCACCGTGGCTCCCGTAGCTTCAGCCTAACCAAGAACCGATTTACTGCACCTTCTAATCTTTTCACTATCTTTTTCACCTCCGTTGTATTGTAAATAACTTCACCGAAAAACACAACCGTGCTGATAACAACTCCAACAAAAAAGAAGAAAAATGCACTTTGTAGATGATCCGTAGTCAGCACTATTTCATTTCCACCCGAATTCAAACTATGATCATCATCATCCGGATTCAAAATATCCTCAATCTTCTCCAAAATTGTCACATTGAACATGAAATCATGGAAGAGCTTCTCCGTTATGCCCATGTCGTTGAGATTCGAAATGATCCTGTTGAACTTTGGCAACAGGGGAAACCCTTTCTCCATTATCATCTCCAGCTGAGTGGCAAAGGTATCCTGGTTGAGGCCGTGAACATTATCCTTAAAATGGCTGCTCTTGACGTACATTCGACTGGCCAGGACAACGCGCTCACCGAGAAAAACAGCTTTCAGATTTTCGTGGGATGGCTGAAAGTCATCCGAGTTGTCATACAACCTGGACACTTGCAAATCGTTTTCATCCCCATTCTGGAACCAATCTTCGTACTCCATGCGGCCTCCGATTTGGAAATTCGCCGCCAAAATTTCATCCATCGTGTCAATTTGGTGCTTTCTGGGGGGAGACGCGAAGAAGTTGATGAGCAGTGAGGTGTAAATTGTGGTGAGGTTTAGTCCGTACAGGGCGAGAGCGATGAAGAAAATTCTCAACGAATTGTACATCGGCCGATTGCTGGTTGAAATGCCTAATAAAACACACCAAGTATTGAGAAAACATGTCGACAGCACTTTGTGGGCGTGGGTTTCCGGTAGAGAAGACCCTATCAAGAACCAAGATATCGATGAAATCAGGAGAGTAAGTGCAATCAACTCCCATGTCGGTATTTCGAAAATTATTAGAAGAACTTTCCATCGACTTTCCAACCCTGCCAACTCCACAAACCAAGTGTAATAGTCCTGGTAGTAGAGTGATGTCCCAGCAAAGTCCATATGCACGTCGTAATCCGGGTAAAACGATCCGGCTATTATGTCGCATTCATCATCTCGGAGTTTCCCCAATAGATCTGACCAAGTGATGTCATCATCCATCAGTTCCCCACGCTCCATTGTACTACACGATATATTGACGTTGAACTTCATAGATTCCTGGAGCAAGCGCATAATTTCTATTTCCAATCCCGTCTCGCAACCTTCATTGATGAACGGTGAAGCCACCCTAGTGCACAGGTTAAACGTACAAGACTCCATTTCCGCTGGAACTTTTGGCATCCGAATCGCCGCAATTGCGAGAAGTCTATTCCGAAATGTCCCATTCGCCACCGTGGCAACTTTCAAGGCTTTCATTTGACCGCAATCGTTTTGTGTTCCATGATACGGATCTCCAGTATAGATGTTGTAAGTCATCATGTCCACTGCGAATGCGACCAACACGTTTACTGAATGGTGTCCAATAAACATCAAGTTAAGCACTTCCAGTGCGAACTGACTCTCGTTTCCACGATCATTTGGGTTGTTGTATAAAATCACAAACTTCCCGCGAGGATTGAACGCGTACGCGGAACTAACGTAGTGCATGGCCCGGTACAACTTTTCCATCTCGTCGGCCACAATCACGTAGAAATCAGTCAATTTGTGATCTATGAATTGTGCCCGCCGCAAGCTGTCCAACGGAAGCACATCGGACATCAACTTCAGTTGGAAGATTTGTTTCCCACCGTAAACTTTCTCTTCGTAACCAGTGTGGTGGTTCTGCAGGTAACCCAACTCGATTTCCCTTGAAGGAGAGCTCAGATTGTCCAGGTGAAACATCACCAGGTTTTGAATCTGTGCTGAATCGGTTGAGTAGAAGAAAATATCGGTGAGCAGCTCCAGGCAGTTGATGCCTGCCTGTACGGCCGTTGGACCTCGTTCGTTTTTGACACGTACGTACACGATCCCGGATGAGAACGTAAATGTTCTCAGTAAGAAAAAGGCCAAACA
The DNA here is from genome assembly GCF_024139115.2 of Armigeres subalbatus. Lineage (NCBI taxonomy): Eukaryota > Metazoa > Arthropoda > Insecta > Diptera > Culicidae > Armigeres > Armigeres subalbatus. Next base: position 366,613,658 of record NC_085141.1, on the reverse strand, counting down.
CATCGTATGCATTGTGACGGTGATTTTATACTGACGATATCTCATGATGCATTAATATCAACCCCTGCCTATATGCTAATTGGGTCATGCAGTTTAGACTGGTGAAATATAGCGCAATTTGTTTAGGTGTCACGCAATAGGTAATAACATGTGTCACGTAATTTTTACAATGCCTAACAATACTAGGATGCATAAAGGGTACAAAATGAATGGTGTTAATTAGCCATTATTTGTATTTGAAAAAGCTTCCCCGATTAATATTATGGCAATCATAAAGTAAATGGTGTATAAAAACTTTTATAATCCTAGTCCAGTTTATTTGGTTCGATTATGAGATATTTTATTTTAATAACTTATTATCCATATACATTGAACAACCAGAATGGCAGAATAATGTATGATTTATAAGACGTTTTAGGGCCCTCCTTAGCCGTGCTGTAAAATGCGCGACTACAAAGCGAGACCATGCTGAGGGTGTCTGGGTTCGATTCCCGGTGCCGGTCTAGGCAATCTTCGGATTGGAAAATGTATCGACTTTTCTGGGCATAAAAGTATCATCGTGTTAGCCTCATGATATACGAATGCAGAAATGGTAACTTGGCTTAGAAACCTCGCAGTTAATAACTGTGGAAGTGCTAATTGAACACTAAGCTGCGAGGCGGCAATGTCCCAGTGGGGGATGTAATGCCAATGAAGAAGAAGAAGAAGGGCCCTCCTTAGCCGTGCGGTAAGATGCTTCCAGTAAATGCATTTCATTCACATTAGTATTCATTATTAGCTTGTCAAGAGTGACTATATTATTTTTGTTCCTCAATTCCAGCGGAGAGTGCTTAATGATAGTGTGATCAAGGAATATTCATCTTCATGAGGCAGCTTAGGCCCAAATTTTTAATTACAACCCATGATTCTCCAAAACATAGAATAACTAACTCAATGCTCTTCTTTTTAACTCACTCATTTAATTGCTACTGAGAATGGTCACCACGTGCCAAAAGCACAATTAGTCTTGATTACATTAGAGCTGTGCGCCGCGGCCGCCAACGATTTTTAGGCGCCGCCGCCGCCACCATTTTTAACCGCGCACTGCAATTTTTTGATCGCGCCGCCTGTGAATTTTAGGCGAGCCGGTGAAATATTTTGTGTCTTGGGGGTTCATATTCCTCCCTCGATTTGTTAGAAGAAAAATTCCGTTTAAACCCTTATACGTTTGAAAAATATCGGCTGCGCCGCTGAAATAACATGTACATCAAACCTCTTTTAACGTCACTTTTTGGGAGGACGTAATATGATGAAAAAAGAATTTTTGTTCATATTACTTTTTTTCATTTATTGCTTGGATCTTTGGATTCTTTGAAGTATTTTACTTTATAGCAATCTAAAGACCCAGCAATCCAAAGAACAAAAGATCGAACGAACAAAACGTCGAATGAACAAAATGATTTTTTTTTTCACTAAAACTCGGTTGCTTCGTTCCAAGAGGATTAGAAGCATCCTTTTACGCCTCTCTTCCAAGCAGCTCGAAGGCTTCCTTTCAATAAGGCTCGGAAGCCTCCTTCCAAGAGGTTCAGAAGCCTCCTTCCAAGAGGTTCGGAGGCCTCCTTTCAAGAGGCTCGGAAGCCTCCTTTCAAGAGGTTCGGAAGCCTCCTTTCAAGAGGCTCGGAAGCCTCCTTTCAAGAGGCTCGGAAGCCTCCTTTCAAGAGGCTCGGAAGCCTCCTTTCAAGAGGCTCGGAAGCCTCCTTTCAAGAGGCTCGGAAGCCTCATTTCAAGAGGCTCGGAAGCCTCCTTTCAAGAGGCTCGGAAGCCTCCTTTCAAGAGGCTCGGAAGCCTCCTTTCAAGAGGCTCGGAAGCCTCCATTCAAGAGGCACGGAAGCCTCCTTTCAAGAGGCTTGGAAGCCTCCTTTCAAGATGCTCGAAAGCCTCCTTTCAAGAGGCTCGGAAGCCTCCTTTCAAGAGGCTCGGAAAACTCCTTTCAATTGGCTCGGGAGCCTCCTTTCAAGAGGCACGGAAGCCTCCTTTCAAGAGGCACGGAAGCCTCCTTTCAAGAGGCTCGGAAGCCTCCTTTCAAGAGGCTCGGAAGCCTCCTTTCAAGAGGCTCGGAAGCCTCCTTTCAAGAGGTTTGGAAGCATCTTTTCAAGAGGCTCGGAAGCCTCCTTTCAAGAGGCTCGGGAGCCTGATTTCAAGAGCCTTTCTTGAGGCTCGGAAGCCTCCTTTCAAGAAGCAGAAAAGCCTTCTTTTCTAGAGGCTCAAAAGCCATCTTTTATAGAGACTCAAAAACCTCCTTTCAAGGTGCTCGAAAGCCTTCTTTCAAGAGGCTCGGAAGCCTTCATTCAAGAGGCTCAAAATCCTCCTTTCAAGAGGCTCGAAAGGCTCTTTTCAAGAGGTACGGAGGCCTCCTTTCAAGTGGTTAGGTTGCCTTTTTTCAAGAGACTCGTAAGCCTGCTTTCAAGAGGCTCGGAAGTCTACTTTCAAGTGGTTCGGAAGCCTTCTTTCAAGAGGCTCGGCAGCCTCCTTTCAAGATGCTCGGAAGCCTCGCATCAAGAAGCTCAGAATTCTTCTTTCAATAGGCTGGGAAGCATACTATCAAGAGGCTCAGAAGCGTTCTTTCAAGATGCAACGGAAGCTTCCTTTTAGGTGGCTCGAAAACCGCCTTCAAGAGGCTCGGAAGCCTCTCTACAAGAGGTTCAGAAGCCTCTAATAAAGAGGCGCGGAAGCCTACTCTAAAGGGACTCAAAAGTTTAAAGGAGCTTCCTTTCAAAAAAGCTCAGAATTATGTTTTCAAGCGGATTGGAAGCCTACTTTTGAGAGGGGGTACCTCAAATCATGCAAATGTTCAAAGAGGTACCTCTCAAGAAAAAGGTTGAGAACCGCTGGTCTATACGTATAACAAAAGATCTGTTAGCTTCTTTTTAGAAATGAAACATGCTCTTAGTGATCATGTGAATCAAATTGGCTTTGAATTGAATGCATGTTTCATTCCAAGGAATCGAAGAAGTCCAAGAATTGGAGTACCGGCCCTCAATCTATCAGCTCCATTAAGATATGGAACATGTTCTTCATTCGAATCAAATTCTATTTGAATTGAGCTTTCCGGCCACAAATTTTCATTCGCTTAATCGATCCTTTTTAACTTCTAACTATTTTAAAAATTAAAACAAAAATCGGAAAAATGGTGAACCAACATCAGTTCAATTCTTCAAGCCGGTTTGTACGAGCAGCACTTTTTCATCTTTTGGATCCGGGTTTTAAAATAGTAAAAGGGTTAAAAAAGTTGACCTTGAATAAGGGGGCATCCACAAAGTACGTCACCCGCTTAGGGGGAGGGGGATTCGAGAAGCATGACGATGCATACAAAAAATTAGAAAAATAATACAAAAAGCATGACGGTCAATTGAATTCCTGTTCCATTCCAAGCCACTCAGTTTTTTTTTGAATTGGAATGGTTCAGGTCAATACGCATAACGAAAGATCTATTTGCTTCTTTCAGAAATGAACATGCGGTTAATGATCTTTTTATTAGCATTACATATCTCACTGGGACATTACCGACTCACAGCTTAGTACTCATCATTAAGCACTTTCACAGTTGTGAACTTCGAGGTTTCTAAGCTAAGTTACCATTTTTGCATTCGTGTGTGAGGTATGAGGGAAGTTGAGAAAACTTTCAACCAGAAAGATTCCTAGACCAGACCGGAAATCGAACCCAGCCACTTTCAGCTTGGTCTTGCTTTGTAGCTACGCATCTTACCACATGGCTAAGGAAGACCTCGCAGACCTTAAGGCCTAAACTCCAGGGAATTCTTGGATGAACTGGAATTGAAACATTGTTGAACGATCATCCAATTCAATTCAAAAAGAACACAATCAGCAAAACGATTTAGAACAGCTAGCAGCTCTGAATGATGTCAATACCTATACTCCCTCCAGTGAATTCTTATATGAACTAGGATGCAATAAATATTGAAGGAATATCCATTTTTATGCTATGTCGGTAGGAACGAGGCCTTTCAAACTATTCGTGAAAACTGGAGAACGATACTTTGTATTTATTATTTTATTTGCTCGAAAGAAACTTAGAAAACGAAAAGATTGTGAGCTATTGTATTTGAACGACGGAAGTCACAATGTCGAGTAGAATCATAACTCTTAGTTGTTTGATCGAACTTAACACAGGAGTTCTCCCCTCTCCCTCCACCAAATTTTCTCGCTACGCCACTGGCTGATTCACCGGAATGGTATCTTTTTTAAAGACATCTGATTACTGATGACAGATATTTTGATGTAATGTGCCATCAGATGGTGCGATACGGTGATCAGCATTGCATTTTTGGCAATGGCAAAACCAACATTGAACCATTTCACACAGGTAGCAAAGCTAGAAATACCATAACTGGTACCAAACCAGAAAATCCTCCTGGTCTCGGAATTCTGTAAAATTCATTTCTGGAAACTCTACCATCAGCGATTCTTTCTACAGGAATTCTGGAACTACTCTTCCAGGACTTCTGAAGAATTCATACTCAAAGAAATTTGAAGAATTGAGAATTTTGGAAACTTCCTTTTCCTTCAATTCTGTGCAAATCCTCCCCCATGAATTCAGCGAAGCTCATTCTTCAGGAATTTTGGGAAGCTCATATTTCAAGAATACAGGGTTTATTCTACCTTATGAATTATGGGGAATTCCTTCCCAGTACCCCTTCACAATGTACACTGTACCCCTTCAGATATCATGGAGAATTTTTTCACCACGATTTCTTGGGCACTTTGGACCTCATCAGACCGTAATTTTTCTTGTATTCCGTACAAATTCTTCCTCAGGAATTCTAGAAAATTCCTGCTCCATGAATTCTGGGAAACTGATTTTCCAATCTTCTTTGTTCTTCCATATCCAAAAATTCCTCATCAGGAGTTCTAAGGACTTACTCCAACCGGAAATATGGAGAATTATTCCACCAAACAAAATTAAAAAACTGCAGCCTACCTTCTCACCTCAAACCAAGTATTCCTATTTCTTAAATTCTCTGGAAATCTTTCACCCAGATATGTCAGCGAAATTCTTCTTCAGGGATTCTAGGAGCTCGATATACAAGAATTTATTGTATATTGTGGTACATTCCTGCTTTATAATTTTTTAGAAAATTTCGCCTTCAGAAACTCGGGGATTTTTATCCTTTAAGAAATTCTTCTACAGAAATTCCCCGGAATACTTATTAAGAAATTATGAGGAATGGCCCCTCCAAAAGATCCCTCTCGCTCGATTATTGAGAAATCCTCTCCCCAGAAATTAAGATGAATTTCTCCGTCAGGAGTTTGAAAAAATATATCCTTCTATGTTCCTGGTGAATTTCGCACCACAGGCCAGATCTTCTCTCTGATAACTCTAAGGAATTTCTCCCTCACGAATTATAAAGTAATATGGAAAGAAATAATAGGAAATCCCTTAGACATAACTTCTAAAAATTTCTTTACCCAAGAATTGCTGTAAAACTAAAGAATTCTAGGGGTTTTTATTTTCCCAAATTTTGTATTCACTACAAGAATTCTTTGCCTAGCAGTTATAGCGATTCCCTTATTCATAAGTTCTGAGGAATGAATAATACGTGTCTTAGATTTTCTGGATAAGAAACACATGGAAAACTTCCCAGAACATGTCTGTAGGATTCTACGTATGTCCTGCTAGAATCTCTCAGTATTTATTTGCAATTTATCATCTCAGAACGAAAGAAAACAATGCGAATTTGCATTCTGAAGTGATACATTGCAAATAAATCCTCTGCTTGTCACTTTTATTTAAAAGAGGGGAAATCGGCGAAGAGAACCCTCTCTTGCAACATGCGCCCTTATTCCAGATAGAGCTTGATTTATGCATTGCTGTGTCATAAAACCAACACGATTATATTCATAGGCACATGGAAGTAACAAAAACCTACCCCGTACCATGTATGGCCTTGCTTTGTAGCCGCCAGGCTAAGGAAGCCATAAGTCGGTATTTTTGCTAGTGTTCTCACTAGGAATCACAAATTATCCTGAACGAACTATTGAAGAATTCGTGAAGTAAATTCAAGATTTTTTTTTGGAGAAATCACTGGAGAAAAACCGTTATGAAATTCATGATGAAAGTTTGAAAGAATTTGAAGGAACCTTAGGTGATTCTTCTCATGGTATTCCCGAAGAAGTAATTTTCAGCGTATGTACAACATAAATTATACTTATTGCTATTAGAGCTTGAAAAGCAAATATTTAACCAAGGTATTTTCGTTACTTACTTACGAAATTTTTGAAGGATAATTGAATCATTTGTTTGAGAAACTGCATGTATCCATTTTACACAATTTCGAGGAAACAACAAAAAACTATTGTTGAACATATTGGTACCGGATCATTCGATTTCTTCGATACAGATCAATAGTTTTTGGCAAAACTCAATATCCTACATCAACACTTCCAAAGCGAAAAATGTAAGCAGTACTCCATAATTGCTCTTTAAAGTACGTGCACAAATGCGGTCATAAATTCCTGAACAGATTTTTTTCGGACCGGATAGTCTGACAACGGCCAACGATGCATAAACTTCGCAGCCTCCCGCAGAATGGTAGTCCGAAGCACCTTCTTTCCCCGCAAAAATATCTACAAGGCCACATGGAGATCACCTAATAAAGAAACGGAAAACCAAATCGACCACGTCCTAATTGACGGTAAATTCTTCTCCGACATCACGAACGTCCGCACTTACCGCAGTGCGAATATTGAATCCGACCACTACCTCGTTGCAGTATGCCTGCGCTCAAAACTCTCGACGGTGTACAACACGCGTCGAAGTCGGACGCCGCGGATTAACATTGGGCGGCTACAAGACGGTAGACTAGCCCAAGAATATGCGCAGCAGCTGGAAGTGGCACTCCCAACGGAAGAGCAGCTAGGCGCAGCGTGTCTTGAAGATGGCTGGAGAGATATTCGATCCGCCATTGGGAGCACCGCAACCGCTGCACTTGGCACGGTGCCCCCGGATCAGAGAAACGACTGGTATGACGGCAAATGTGAGCAGTTAGTGGAAGAGAAGAATGCAGCATGGGCGAGATTGCTGCAACAGCGCACGAGAGCGAACGAGGCACGATATAAATGGGCGCGGAACAGACAAAACTCGCTGGCAAAAGCGCCAGCAGGGAGATCGAGACCGTGAAGATACGGAGCAACTGTATTGCGCTAATAACACACGAAAGTTCCATGAGAAGTTAAACCGTTCACGTAAGGGCCACGTGCCACAGCCTGATATGTGTAAGGACATAAACGGGAACCTTCTTACGAACGACCGTCAGGTGATCCAAAGGTGGCGGCAGCACTACGAAGAACACCTGAATGGTGATGTGGCAGACAACGGCGGCGATATGGTGATGGACCTGGGAGAACGCACGCAAGACATAATTTTACCGGCTTTGGATCTCCAGGAAATTCATGATTGGTCGGCTGAAGAACAACAAAGCCCCTGGGGTTGATCAACTACCAGGAGAGCTACTTAAACATGGTGGTAAGGCACTGGGTACAGCGCTGCACTAAGTCATTACCAAGATTTGGGAGGAGGAAGTTTTGCCGCAGGAGTGGATGGAAGGTGTCGTGTGTCCCATCTACAAGGCGGGTTTTATGGGCGAACGCTCCACCACGGGCCAGGTGTTCACCATTCGCCAAGTACAGCAGAAATGCCGCTAATACAACGTGCCCACACATCATCTATTCATCGACTTCAAAGCCGCATATGATACAATCGATCGGGACCAGCTATGGCAGCTGATGCACGAACACGGATTTCCGGGCACGTAGCCAGAATGTCGGACAGTAACCCGGGGAAAATGGTTCTCGACAACGATCCGACGGGTTCAAGAAGGCGAGGTGCGCTGCGGGCAAGGTTGATCGATCAGGTGGAAGATGACTTGCGGACCCTCCGTAGACTGCGTGGTTGGCGACGTGTAGCCATGGACCTAGCCGAATGGAGAAGACTCTTGTATACTGCACAGGCCACTTCGGCATTAGTCTGAATAAATAATAGTAATAGGATGCTCGTTAGCACTTTCACAGTTATTATTCTACAGGCAAACAATTAGAAGCCACGATCAACAAGATGTTTTGATTTTCTTCATTTGTTCGCATGCTGCCTTCTTTCAACGCAAGCAAAATTGCTTGTAACATAAACAGCAACCCATCTTTATCTTTCGTATGTTCCAAATCAACAATCACTCGTGCCAAGTGGGCTGAAAAAACATTTACCTGAGAGCCGTGTTGGGGGACAGTGGGTCAACATTTTGTTCATTTCACTCAAGTCTTTCGCTGGTGTAAAATAAGATATTGTGTTTCCTTTATTGGCTACATCCTCTTTTAATCGGGAAACATCTATTTTCATGGGAATTTTATTTACCTGCCATTTCATGATCTCACTCCATTTGTCGGAGGATTTTTAAAGAAATTAAAAAACACAAGAACTCCAGTGTACCGCTTAGAAAAAATCCTCGAAGCGATTCAAAAATAAAACTCCTTATTAAATTCAAAAAAATATTCCAAAAACTTTTTTAAGAAAATAACTGGAAACCGCCGCTAGCTAAAAAGGTTTAAGACGTGCCGACTAAACCGCTGCCGTCGTAGCATAAAAATAGGACAAACGCCGATTTTTTTTAAATTTTCCTGATAAATTCTTCCAAAATTCCTAAGAAAGCTCGTCCCGTAACACGGTAGATCACTTTGACGTAGTATGTTGCGGTGTAAGATCTACCAAACAGAGCCCTAGCTTAATCCATTTTTCTAGCTAGGGCAATAAGTTGTGGTAATTAAAGATTCATCGTATTTAGTCCCCGCTACCAACAGCAGTCTCAGAAATAAAACATAAGTAATGTTACCTTGCAGACAGTTGAAAGACTCGAATTCCTCTTGTTTGAGGCTAAACTGTATGCAGCGGAAACAACTTTTCAAGCAATTAGTTAAAACCTCGGTACCCGGTCCTAGGCTGAACTGACTGCTGGAAAAATCGAGTTAGGGGTACTAACTCTTCTTGAACTGGTGAACAATGGTAGTGAGAGGAACACACTGAAGTTCTTATTACTGAACAAATTCTCTTGTTGAAATGGTCTTGTAGACAGAGCTAAATCCCGGGTTTTAAGAGTTTTACTGGTGATATTCTAGAAGCAAGACAAGGATGTGGCTAGGGCTCCGATGCATGGTCAAAAACAGTATTTCTGTTCTGTTTTCTCAAGAAAGGATTGATTTCCTTTTGATAAGGGGCGCGCCTTCAATGGGATTGCTCTCTATGAAATTCAAAAGAATGTCTCTAAGATGTTCAGAAAAATTTTGCTTGGAAATTATAAAGAATTTCTCTTGGAAATTCAAAAGAATTTACTTCGAAAATTCCGAATTCATTGTCATTGGATGCGTAAAACCAGAAAAAATGTGGAGATTCAAAGGAATCTTCTGTATAAGTACAGACAATAATCACGTGAAAATTCTTACATATTTCTAAGAACTTCAAGTTCCCTTCAATCAGTAGAACTGGAAAATATTTGTTCGGGAGATTCAGAAAAGTTGTTCAGTTCAACTTATAAAACATTTTTTGAATAACTTCGATTTATCAAAGAAGATCAGAAGAATTCACCGTGGAAGTTTAGAGTATCATTTAGTAAATAAGAGAAGAAACCTGATCCTGAATATCTGATCAAATATAGAACACATGACCACCGCAAGCTTTTCTATGCCCGTCGATGCATGAGTATGTATCTTGTGTGGCAAGTACAATGGATACACTATGCCCCGGTAGTCGAGAATGTTTCCCACCCGAAAACATCCTAGACCGGACCGAGAATCTAACTCGCCATCTCCGGATTGGCAATCCTACGCCTTTGCTCGCGACCCTACTACAACATAAATATTTGCATTGTTATGAAAAAAAATATAACTTTGGCCACTTTGCTAAGAACGATTTGAACATGAATTTGTCCCAGTTTCCCAAAACTAGATGAATTTTCCCGTTGAATCCTGGAAGAATCAAAGAAATATGTTGTTATTTCACAGAGTTATGATCATTTCAATTTTGATCGAATGTCCTTGTCCCGATCATTCTGTCCAACCCCTGTACGTACTTCATCAGGGCAACAAGACCAAACTTACAAAGCCAATTAGGAAGACCATGTTGTCTTCCGGTCTTATCGGATGAAGCCGCCGAAATAGCCTTCAACCTCAACCTATCAGAAATTGGTGGGCTCTACTCGATACCTGGGAGGACAAATCTGATGTTATCATTAAAACAATTATTTTGAAGTCTTGAAGTGTGTCTAGAAAGGGCCTGGTGGAGTGCACGCTGAAGCGCCTGCAGAATTTCATGTAGGCACATTCGATTATATCATTCAGGCTTTGTTGACCTGGTTTGCGAAAGTATTCGTATATCAATCATCTCGAAGAGAGTTTTAAGATTTTTTTCTAGCCCACATCCTCATGATCGATGAGCTATCATTCTTCGTAAAAAATATCAATTTTACCACATTTATCAGACCATTGGTTGAAAACTCTTTGCCCATTACTGCTAGGTAAACAACTGCATCATGTCCTGGCAACAACGACTAAGTGCATCATTTCGCAGTAAACCACGTGGACTTTCAGAGCGGCAAAAAGCATCCTCGCCGACGACGCTGTTGTCGTCTCTAAATGGAACGAAGATGCATTTACTTCAGAGCTCAGTTCGGTTTGAAAAGTTCTCCTAGAGGGGTATGGTTGCCTTCGTTCCTATTTTTATTTTATTTAACTTTTTTTTCTAAACCCAGAGACGCATCTCAAGCGCCGTCCTGCAAAAAGGAAGCAACAAACCACTTGCGAAGACGGAACATTACTTTTGTGCAACATTGTTTGTCTTTCCTCGAGTGCTCCGGGGTAGGAAACGGTAGTCGCAATGCAAACCATCCATGGTCCTAATGACAGTAAGTGCTTTATGGCGCACAAGTAACTTGCCTTCTTCCGTTCCTCTTTGCTTCTTGTTAGTGTATTTAGTGTTCCAGTGGCTCTTGCGCGACTTCAATTGTACTTTTTATTCTTTCTGAATAAATAGAGCACTATACACTTGCACTATTTATTTTTCATGGAATCCGCATGAACGGTTGCTCGGACTAGCACATCGTTCCGTTCCGATTTTTGCACTATGGTTTATCGTCCCGGAAAGGATCATCTGCATTTTTCTGCAAAGCAGTGTATTCAATTTTTCATTCTTAAATAAATTAGTCAAACCATTTGACTGTCAAACAATCTTCCATCTGATTATACCTTTACGTAATCTACGATTGTACCCTTGAACTTGATTCTTGGTACAACTGCAACCGCGATGCATGCGTTTTCACCCACTGCTGATCGAGTTAACCACGCGGTAGTAGGGGAGACGGTGTAATACGCATATTTGTCATTTCCTACATAATTCATTTCAACCAGAGGAAAATGATAACTGCCAGTGGCTATTGAAATGTATCAACAAATAACGATGTCATAGCAAAAAAGGAGAATTATATTATTAAAACACAGAACGCATAGATGATGCATGCATGTAGGGTAAAATTACCAATAGTGGACCCCCTAGTAGCAGAATTTTGCCCTTCCAATCATAAGGAGTAGAAATTTTCAATATATTAATTCTGTTTGGTATTTAATAACAAGTTCTGCATCTCCTCTTCACGATACATGCATAAAACACTCAAATACAGGACGTTATTCGTTGAAATTAACATTTTAAAGTCATACTGAATTCGCCCTATAGTAGACCCCCTGGGGGTCCATAATAGGAAATTGCTGCCCTATAGTCGACACTTCATTTGATTTTCATGTTTCGTTTCGGGACGTTCTTCTTCCCTATTCTCCTCGTTTGTCGGGTGAAGATCACTGCGTCCAGATTTTAGGACTATTGTGATATACCCTTTTACTGTGAAATACGCAAGTTATCTCAGTAACATGTTTGTCACTGAGATACCTTGGTATCGACTGAACTCAAGACCATCTATTATTGATGAATAGAGATCCTGAGTTACAGTATGTGACTCCCCCATTCTGGCGAGACTAGCTTTATGAAGCCAACCACGTCCTTGGGGGATAAGATCCATATGTCAGCAGGCCCTAAAAGGGCTTGCTGAGAACTTTGAACCTACGTTGGGTGAGTGCACTGCAATAGCAGAGGATGTGTTCTGATGTTTCTCTCTCCTCGTCACAGAAGCGGCAATTTGAGGTTTGGATTGCTCCGATCTTTTGTAGATGGTATCTGCAGGGCAGTGTCCAGTTATTAGACCGGTGTAGATGTTGAGATCCCTTTGTTGAGACCTAATAGTTGTTGGGTTTTCTTGGGGTTAATCGTTACGAGCCTTTTGGATTGGCTCGTATGGGGAAGTGCATTCCAGTTTGATGTGATTTGACTGACCATATATTTGTTCAGTTCCATTTTACAGAGCAGTCTGAGATCCCGCAGAAGGGCTCAGGGCCAATGAACCTTTCATTAGATCCATTCCTGGCTAGCTCATCAGCAATCTCGTTTCCCTCTAGACCCGTATGTCCTGGGATCCAATATAGGTAGACTCGATTGCGTATGGATAAGTTTTTCAAAGCCAGAATGCATTCCCACACTAGCTTTGAGTTACAATTGTAGTTATTAAGCGACTTAAGTGCCGCTTGGCTTTTAGAGAAAATACATATTTTTGCAAATTTATACTTTCTCCTCAGGCATAATAACACGCATTCTAATATTGCATATATTTCCGCCTGAAATACTGTGGGCCACTGTCCTAAGTGGTTCTTCCCTATTATGGACCCACCAAAATATTCCTTTAATGGACCCTCTCGTGTTTATTTTTTTTAAGAATTGTAAAAAATCATCTAATTTTAGTATCCATAGCATTTACAATGCAAGTGATCAAATCATAGGACTGTAAGGTAGGTTCTCCCGATGGAATTTCATAGCAAAATGTTTACATTGTACTGTAATAATGCAAAAATGGCTGGAGGGTCCACTATTGGTTGGGGGTCCACTATTGGACACTTTACCCTATTTAATAATACGTAAAAAAAAATGTGTATAAAAAATATGGCTTCTATATATTATATTGCTAAACTTCTTCATTTCCATATGTTATCTCTCGGGTATGACTTGTACGGTAGAGGCATGTTAAACTACCACTAGAGCGTTTTGAACCACTGTCCTCCAGAGAATGAAAAAGTGTACTTTAGCGCAGCGTATCAAATTGCTTTTTAGTTTAAACAATTTTTTGTCGTCTTGTTTGATTAATATTATTCCAAGCTTTCTTTGGAAATGTGGATCACGGGAGGGGTTGGTTTACAACATGCAGTTACAGCGAGTGTCAGCGACCGACAACACAGATGTCATTTAGGTAGTGGGAATTAATTTGAATCGTCGTTGGTGGAACAGTTTGCCGAAGCGATGAAAAAGGAAATATTTCACTTCTGTTGATTTTTCTTCGTTCTAACTAGTTAGTGATTTGAAATGTACTCCCGTTTGTCGTTACTCGCCAGTTGGATGATGATGAAGGCGCCAATTACCTATTTAATTACAGCCACGGAGCGATACCGATTCCAGCTTTTCATGGCATAGTGACCTGCTAGATATATTCATCATTCTTACTTAACGTTTGGACTTTTGGTGGACTTTTCTTGTTCCTGTACACAACACATTTTACCGATGTATCGTTCAACAATAATTTTTTTTCTGTGGGGGCGTAGAATCAAATGCATTAAAAACTCGGTGTACTTACTTCTTCTCACGACCTACATCAACTCCTCGGCATTGAGCACACATTGTATTTACTCACATGATCTCTCGACGAATCCGTTCGATAGGTTTACTGTGTACGGTGGTTACTACTTGTACTCCGATTTCCTTTACGCCGGATGAGCTTAACAACAAGATGTGATTTAGAGTATGCGCTTTTGTTTCTCCGGAGTTAAGCGAAAGATCGGATGCCTTGAGTTAATCATGTGTTCGAGCTCCACAAACAGGTTATGCAGCCCCTCGTCGTTGAGTTTTCTTTCTGAGTATGCTTCACCGCCCACGCGCAGTGCTCCTGGTGGAATAAAGGTTCATTTAGTGTTAGCACTGGTAAAACTTTCTGATTGTCCAGTGTCCATGGTAAATCTGGTGTCGTAGTATGTATTTGATTGGCTTCTTCGCCATCTTTTATCGTTGGATCTTCCTAGTTTAACTAGAAGCGGCTGCACCAAGATCAATCAATCAGACGGTAGATGGGACTACGATTCCCTATGACCTCCTGACCAATCTCGTTCGGAAGTTTTTGTGAGAATGCTGCCATATTATCTGGGTAGAATTCGTGCTGGGTAAGTTTCAGGATTGCGACTTCTGCTGCTTCAAGTTCAGCCTTGCATAGTTGTCCAGTGTATTTTTAGTGCCTTTCAGCTGAGCTGTGGAGGAATCGGAGCACGTATGCCATTGTTCATTGTAGTCGATCCTAGAAGGAGAGGCGATTGAAATCTACAGCCAGCTCGAATGAATAGTGCCGGTGTAATCTGCGTGCATCTCTTTAGGACAAGGTCATTCATCTTCCGTTATCCACAGAACATTGAGACCGAAAAATTACTTGCTGAAAGTTCTAAAAAAAATTATGAAGAGTTCTTGAAGGAATTTCTGTAAGGACTCCAGGAGAAATTCTTTGAAAATCAGTGGCGGACATTCCACTGGACTATTTGTAATAAAACCTTCCGAAAAAAAAAATCGTGAAGGAAACTCCGTAGGAATTATCTGAGAGACTTCCAGACGAACTCCATAAGGAACTTCCGAAGGAACACCTTGAGAAGAATTCCAAAGAAATTCTTGAAGAACTATCGAATGATCGACTGTTTATTGTTATTTTAACTTCAAACAGCTACGCAGTCTTTAAGGATTAAAACAAGATTTATATTTGTCCAACGTTTCGACACGGGGTCGGGGTTGTGTCGAAACGTTGGACAAATATAAATCTTGTTTTAATCCTTAAAGACTGCGTAGCCGTTTTGGGTTAAAAAAAATCTTGAGGAAATTCATGAGGAATTCTTGTAGAAATTTCAAGAGGAATCCCTGGAGGAACTTCCGGAGGAATTCCTGGAGGAGCTTTAGAATGAATTCTTGGAGAAACTTTTGGAGGGATTCCTGGAGAAGCTCCCGGTCGAATTTTTCAAGGAACTTTTGGAGAAATTCCTGGAGGATCTTGCGATGGAATTCCTGGAGAAACATCCGAAGAAAAAGTTCCAACAAATTTCTGGAGGATTCCTGCATGAATTTCCGGAGGAATTCCTAGAGGAATTTCCGGAGGAACTTCCGGAGGAACTTCCGGAGGAATTCCCGGAGGAACTTCCGGAGGAATTCCCGGAGGAACTTCCGGAGGAATTCCCGGAGGAACTTCCGGAGGAATTCCCGGAGGAACTTCCGGAGGAATTCCCGGAGGAACTTCCGGAGGAATTCCCGGAGGAACTTCCGGAGGAATTCCCGGAGGAACTTCGGAGGAATTCCCGGAGGAACTTCGGAGGAATTCCGGAGGAACTTCCGGAGGAATTCGGAGGAACTTCCGAGGAATTCCGGAGGAACTTCCGGAGGAATTCGGAGGAACTTCCGGAGGAATTCCGGAGGAACTTCCGGAGGAATTCCGGAGGAACTTCCGGAGGAATTCCGGAGGAACTTCCGGAGGAATTCCCGGAGGAACTTCCGGAGGAATTCGGAGGAACTTCCGGAGGAATTCCCGGAGGAACTTCCGGAGGAATTCGGAGGAACTTCCGGAGGAATTCCCGGAGGAACTTCCGGAGGAATTCGGAGGAACTTCCGGAGGAATTCGGAGGAACTTCCGGAGGAATTCCCGGAGGAACTTCCGGAGGAATTCCGGAGGAACTTCCGGAGGAATTCGGAGGAACTTCCGGAGGAATTCCCGGAGGAACTTCCGGAGGAATTCCCGGAGGAACTTCCGGAGGAATTCCGGAGGAACTTCCGGAGGAATTCCGGAGGAACTTCCGGAGGAATTCCCGGAGGAACTTCCGGAGGAATTCCCGGAGGAACTTCCGGAGGAATTCCCGGAGGAACTTCCGGAGGAATTCCCGGAGGAACTTCCGGAGGAACTTCCGGAGGAACTTCCGGAGGAATGCCCGGAGGAACTTCCGAGGAATTCCCAGAGGAGCATCCGGAGGAATTCCCAGAGGAGCTTAAGGAGGAATTCCCGGAGGAACTTCCGGAGGAATTCCCGGAGGAACTTCCGGAGGAATTCCCGGAGGAACTTCGGAGGAATTCCCGGAGGAACTTCGGAGGAATTCGGAGGAACTTCCGGAGGAATTCCCGGAGGAACTTCCGGAGGAACTTCAGGAGGAATTCGGAGGACTTCCGGAGGAATTCCGGAGGAACTTCCGGAGGAACTTCCGGAGGAACTTCCGGAGGAATTCGGAGGAACTTCCGGAGGAATTCCCGGAGGAACTTCCGAGGAATTCCCGGAGGAACTTCCGGAGGAATTCGGAGGGACTTCCGGTGGAACTCTCGGAGTAACTCCCGGAGGAATTCCCGGAGGAACTTCCGGAGGAATTCCCGGAGGAACTTCCGGAGGAATTCGGAGGAACTTCCGGAGGAATTCTGGAGGAACTTCCGGAGGAATTCCCGAGGAACTTCCGGAGGAATTCCCGGAGGAACTTCCGGAGGAATTCCCGGAGGAACTTCCGGAGGAATTACCGGAGGAACTTCCGGAGGAATTCCCGGAGGAACTTCGGGAGGAATTTCCGGAGGAACTTCCGGAGGAGTTCCCGGAGGCAGTTCGGGAGGAATTCCGGAAGGAACTTCCGGAGGAATTCGGAGGAACTTCGGAGGAACTTCCGGAGGAATTCCCGGAGGAACTTCCGGAGGAATTCCCGGAGGAACTTCCGGATGAATTCTCGGAGGAACTTCCGGAGGAATTCCCGGAGGAACTTCCGGAGGAATTCCCGGAGGAACTTCCGGAGGAATTCCCGGAGGAACTTCCGGAGGAATTCCGGGAGGAACTCCGGAGGAACTTCCGGAGTAATTCCCGGAGGAACTTCCGGAGGAATTCCCGGAGGAACTTCCGGAGGAACTTCCGGAGGAACTTCGGAGGAATTCGGAGGAACTTCCGAGGAATTCGGAGGAACTTCCGGAGGAATTCCGGAGGAACTTCGGAGGAATTCCCGGAGGAACTTCCGGAGGAATTCGGAGGAACTTCCGGAGGAATTCCTGGAGGAACTTCCGGAGGACTTCCCGGAAGAACTTCCTGAGGAATCTCGGAGGAACTTCCGGAGGAATTCCCGGAGGAACTTCCGGAGGAATTCCCGGAGGAACTTCCGGAGGAACTTCCGGAGGAATTCCCAGAGGAACTTCCGGAGGAATTCCCGGAGGAACTTCCGGAGGAATTCCCGGAGGAACTTCCGGAGGAATTCCCGGAGGAACTTCCGGAGGAATTCCCGGAGGAACTTCCGGAGGAATTCCCGGAGGAACTTCCGGAGGAATTCCCGGAGGAACTGCCGGAGGAATTCCCGGAGGAACTTCCGGAGGAATTCCCGGAGGAACTTCCGGAGGAATGAAATTTGAAATTTGGAACTTCCGGAGGGATTCCCGGAGGAACTTCCAGAGGAATTCCCGGAGGAACTTCCGGAGGAATTCCTGGAGGAACTTCCGGAGGAATTCCTGGAGGAACTTCCGGAGGAATTCCTGGAGGAACTTCCGGAGGAATTCCTGGAGGAACTTCCGGAGGAATTCCTGGAGGAACTTCCGGAGGAATTCCTGGAGGAACTTCCGGAGGAATTCCTGGAGGAACTTCCGGAGGAATTCCTGGAGGAACTTCCGGAGGAATTCCTGGAGGAACTTCCGGAGGAATTCCTGGAGGAACTTCCGGAGGAATTCCTGGAGGAACTTCCGGAGGAATTCCCGGAGGAACTTCCGGAGGAATTCCCGGAGGAACTTCCGGAGGAATTCCCGGAGGAACTTCCGGAGGAATTCCCGGAGGAACTTCCGGAGGAATTCCCGGAGGAACTTCCGGAGGAATTCCCGGAGGAGCTTCCGGAGGAATTCCTGGAGGAGCTTTCGGAGGAATTCCTGGAAGAATTTCCAGAGGAATTCCTGGAAGAATTTCCAGAGGAATTCTTGGAGGAACTTCTGGAGGAATTCCTGGAGGAACTTCTGGAGGAATTCCTGGAGGAACTTCCGAGAAAATTTCCAACCCGAAAATTTCCTAGACCGAGCCGGGAATCGAACCCAGCCACCTTCAGCTTGGTCTTGCTTTGTAGCCGCGCATCTTATCACGCGGCTAAGGAAGGCCCCATAAAACTTCTTCTAGTATACTATAAAAATAAAGAAAAAAAATTAAAATTTATAAAAGTTTCCATGAACTTTAAACGCTTTTAAAGAAGGGGTTATAAATGGAAAAAGCTCAGTTTTATTTATTTTTTATATTATTTTGTGGATAATTTTAAATTTTTTATAAAAAAAAGCTATCTGTTTTGTGAAAAAAATTGTAATTGTTTATTGCTCATATTGATTTAGTTATTTTTTTTTTTTTGGTTCAATCGAAGGTAATTGCCTATTTCCGGGGATTAAACCACCCGACTTGGACGTTAATTTACAATGTTATGAAAACTCATATGTGAATATGTACGTTATGTGGAAGATATTGATTTGGAAAATGTATTGGAGGTAACCACTTTCCCTTCGATGGGACTCGAACCCATGACCCTACAGTACGCTAGACTGGTGCTTTAACCAACTAAGCTACGAAGGACCTCCGTCGGTCTTCGCAACCTAGCGGCTACTGAACGAGCTCGAGATTCCCAAATTGGACGCATAGTCAAATCACTCGCAATCCATTTCTCAAGCCAATACTTCCACATGCGTATGCTCCTCTAATGTGGACGTGTACAATACACATGTGGAAGTATTGGCTTGAGAAATGGATTGCGAGTGATTTGACTATGCGTCCAATTTGGGAATCTCGAGCTCGTTCAGTAGCCGCTAGGTTGCGAAGACCGACGGAGGTCCTTCGTAGCTTAGTCCGGGATCGGAAGTGGGGCTGGGTCGGCCACACTCTACGTAGGGGCGGAAACGAAATCTGTAAACAAGCATTAGACTGGAACCCAGCGGGACATCGCAGCAGAGGCAGACCCAGAGGCTCATGGCGGCGAAGCCTCAATAAAGAAATAAAAGAAGTCGACCGAAATCTAACTTGGCAACAGGTTAAAGCGATAGCCGGGCAACGCTCAGGATGGAGATCTTTCAAGTCGGCCCTTTGCACCACCGGAGGTGTACAGGATCCGTAAGTAAGTAAGTTATTGCTCATATCCTAATTTATGTATTGGCAACTTCCTAATTTTTTATGGAAAATGGAGATTTATTTTAGTCTGGGTTCGAGTCCCATCGAAGGAAAGTGGCTACCTCCAATACATTTTTCAAATCAAAATCTTCCACGTAATGTACATAAATTAATGACCATGTTGGGTGACAATAGCCGAAATATAGGGAATTGACTTTGATTGAATCAAATCCTCGCCGGATCGGCGGACTGCGAGCCCCAGCAAAATAATCAAGAAAATTATGTTCGAACCGTTATATATGTTCAAAAAACTGTGAAATGTTGCAAATTTCCCGGCAGTAGAAGTGAGAACCGCTTTGGGTTTCCATTTACAAACACATGTCTTCAACGCGCATACATAATTTCCCAATATTATGTATTCTCTGTTGAACTTTTCGTAGTATCACATATAGTCGGTAGTCCTGTTTGAAATTTATTTCGACCGACATGCTAATTCATAGCTGCGAAGATTTCCATGCAGCATCCACAATGTTGATATTTTATTCGTTTTATTGCATAACAATCATACGCAAGCCTCTTGAATTGGAGTGTGTCCACATGTATATGTACTAACCAATTCACTCGCTATAAGAATTGCGTGCTATATGTTGTAGTTTCGGGAAAGAAAAGCAAAATATAATAATCACTTTCCTTTTTCAGCATTAGGCGAAAGCCTAGGCCTCTGGTAAAAGAAAAATCTCAACGTAATTGGATGCGACAATCGATCCGGGGGTCACGTACGACAAATAAACAGGAAAAACTATTTCCAAGGTTGCTCGTGCAACCTAGCCTCGAGTTTCATAGCAAATATGAACAGTTTTCTCTCACAGTTTGAGATAAGATTCATATATGGAATGGCGATATCCAGGCGGTAACAGGTTCAAATGTCAAACCATGACGGCTTCAGTCGTGATGTTTCAACCAATTAATTGATTGCCGTTTACTGACTTCAAGTGATTTGCCGATCGAATAAACATGCAACCCTCCGTGAGAAGCTTTACGATTCCTTTGATTTCTTTATTTATGGTTTAAGTTCGTCTTCATGACCTGAATTCGATCGAACGGGTATTGCAATCGACGATGAACAATTCGCACCGAGTTTTGCCAACGTTTGATCCATTGCCGCGACTCAATATTGCTCAGAAATGGTGTGCGATAATTGCAGCATCAGCAAAAAATGAAAATGAAAACAAAAGCAAGATGAGAATCTGGTTCCTTCTGCGGTTACACCGGAACCATGCCGAATTTTCAGGTCGCTATCCGTTCACACAAATGATGGGTACCTACCCCAAACAGAAGAATATCATCCCGGCTCTTCTACGGCATCAACTCAATAGCTTCTGTCCATCGCCGCGCGTGGAGTGAGACCACGACGTCATCATCAACGGAGGCACAATGGGCCACACAACTAAATGGGAGTGTGGGAAATTACTGTTTTGGGGTTTTGGGAATATTTATTAATTACCTACGTGACGCGAAAATTGGCCATTTTCAAACCCCTCTTTCCTCCTATGCCACACTTTTAGTAAATATCATCAAAAATAATTCAAAAACAGATCGTCGCACTTCTTGTAACCCCCTCCCGCTCTAAGCGTTACGTAATTCATGAATGTTCCTTTTGGATTTTTTCTCAAGAGGGGCTGTCCACAAACCACGTAGACCGAAATTTCACTTTTTCAAACCCCCCGCGTCCCCCCTAGTAGACTTTCGTAGACTTTCTCAAAACCCCTAGAAGTTTTTTATAGAATACTTTGGAGAATTTTCCTGCTCAATACAGAAGAATTCCCTGGTGAAATCCATGATAGTTTCAAGCCGTAGCTCAGACGTTTACTTTAGTGAAATTCATTAAATTTTTAAGGAGAAAAGCAAGAGATTATATTGGTAAAGTAAATAAAAAACCGGAACATCCTAAAAAATCAACAAGTGAACTTCGCACGAAGCTGCTGTATAAATCGCTTTAATCAAAAAGTCTACGTAGACTTTTGGAATACCCCCCCGTCCCCCTTCGTAGAATATCGTAGACCTTTTCGAAACCCCTCTCCCTCCCTCAAGAGTCTACGTGGTTTATGGACAGCCCCAGACCTGTTGAACTCAAATTTGCCCCTAAGATGTTAGTTTTTCAGATCAATTTTACAGATATCCACCAATTCGATCTTCTTCATAATTAACTGAAAATAAGGCTCATTTGCCATTGGGCATTACGAAGCCGGAAACTTTTTGATTCAGCCATTATTATTTATCACAAGCTTTGCAATCACCGAAACTTGTCTAATCTTGAAAATGATTGACTTTTAGGTCTATCACTAACATATACAGTAGAAATATTAGTATGAAAGATATGCAAAGAAAGACGTCATTTTGATTTCAATTGAACCGTCAAAACTATAGATAGTCTACTATCTATAGTCAAAACCAACATCGATCTGTAAACTCGAGGTCCCAATCCTATCTTACTGTGTGCATTTCATAGATACTTTAAACCAAAGAAGTTTGTTAAAAGTGCTAGTGATGCCAGAACCATTTTTATGTTTATCACGTTGCCATTCCGACAGTTTTTTACTTCAACCTGTTATGGTTTTAGTGTTGCTAAATGTACAATCAGTCTAAGCTGAGTTAAATTTGAATCTGTGTCCCACAGTCAGTGGCAATATAAGCAGGAAGCCGAGGAAGCGCATTGAACTGCCGCCGCTTTCGGGACACTACACTCCTGGCACTGCGCGATGATGACGAGTCCACGATGAATGCAATAATGATGGGATGACGGGGGAGAAACGAACGAAATACAATAAAGCCACGATGAAATTACAAAACAAACATGAATGAGCAAAACCATCGTCAACACGATATTGCCCACTCGCAAAAAGAAATAAACTTCCCATTCATTGAGGGACTTGATGTGATGCGGAGTGCTTTTTTGAGATCTTCTTGAATCTCTCGCGGAAGGGGGTGAGTGTGCGGCGGAGTGGCAATAATCGTCACAACAAGAGCATCGGCACGTTCTGCGGCTGGGCCGTAAAACTTCTAAAATTAGTGAAACTATAACAGGACTTTGCGAAGCTCGATTCCTCGAGAGTTTTGACAAGTTGGAAATTATGGAGTGAGGTTTAGCTGCATTGATAGCAGATAATATCCAAAAATAGTTCTTCAATATTAGTCTACCGCATAGAGCTTACTCCTACATTTTAAATTTAATATTTCACTTTTTTAAGTATAAAATTTCGATAAAAATATAAAAATATTTGAAAAATAAATGTTTCATCTTATAAAAGTACTTCATTTCTAGGATAGCATTTTGTTGTTATAACTAATTAAACCAAACATCTTTTCTCTCCACCAAAATCAAACAAACCTAAAAATTATTATAGTCGGTTTCATTTTAAAATTATTCAGTAAAATGTCCACAAAACTAACCTCATTTTATTCTGTTTGGCCACCATAAGCTGTGGCGATTCCTCCTCGAGTACCGTTGCCGGGCCGACGGTGTCGGTCCACTCCGCGATGGCTGCCCGCTGTTCGGCTGATCCTCCGAAGGCATGCCGCGTCCGAGGACAAAGAGTATCGCGCCCTTCTCCCTGCGGGGACCATCTTTCTTTGTTCATGGTTTTGGCCGAGATTAGCAAAAACGTCGTTTGGCCGCCAACCAGCAACAGCAGAAGGAATGCTTGCGCTATGTGCGCTGCTCCTTGCACCATTCCAGTCCTACTTTTAGGCATTTTTTCGTGTACTCTGAAAAGAAAGAACCCGAACAAAGCATGAGGTATTTTTTTTGTCAAATCACAAAATGAAATAGAACTATTAGTAAAGGGCAAAAATAGCATACAACTGGTTTTGTGTAATAGGTATTACATAGTTACGCAAAGCGCGTTAGATTTAAGGAACAATATTATCTTCTGACAATGAACTTCATAAGAATTCCTGTTCTTAAGTTCATAAGAAATAAATTACAGAAATGCAATGATAATTTATATTTATTATGCAAAGCCAATTTATAGAGGGTTAATGTTCCGTTTCTTTATCTCATAGTTTCCATATTAATTAAATCAAAGAAATGGAAAGCAGGTTGAATTGTCTTTTTTGAATCAAATGGGTGGCGCAACTGTACGATCGTTTGGAAAAAAAATCGGTTGCGGAGTGTGGTCGGAAAATGTCGGCGCTTAGGCATTTTCGAACGATTTCAGTACCCTTCCAAAGCTGTCTAAGCACCAGAAATTCAACCTGGGTATACGAAGTTCAGCAAGCATTACGGTAAACAAAGGGGCAGCAGGGACTATGTCCAAGGGCTCCCTCCCCAGGCCATCTGCGAGTTGTGGTGCCTGCCTAGGATATGGTGGGGTTTGACAGTGGGCTCTGTTAAACTTCTATAAAAATCTGTATGTATCCGCAATCAGTGACCGCGTGTTGCTCAAAGCGCACAAGCCCAAATCCTGGTGTTAGGTGGGACGCTAAACAGATCTGACACGACGGCCCTCCGACGAGACAAGAGGTTTGCGCAGGCCCAATAAGCCACCTTTAAAAACAACCATTACGTACGATATATAATACGACTCGATACAATCGACAACGACCAACGGCGGCGGATAAAGGATCACGATTGCAAGTCGCTAGGCTTCACATGTTGCGACAGGATAATCTACGAAGAATTAGATCCCCGCAACTTCAACGTCGTAGCGCTGCAGGAAATCTGCTGGACAGGACAGAACATGTGGAAAAGCGGACATCGAGCGGCTACCTTCTACCAGAGGTAACAGATATTTAAGCTTGAACAAATTTTATCGACAATCTTGTGTAGACTTTTGAACTGATGTACGTTGACTCACTACTGCCATCTACTCAACTGATTGCAGAAGTACATACGGACGCAACTGATTAGCAATCGTCGAACGCAGTCAATACGTTTGACAGTCACATTTGGTTTGCGTTTTACCCAACAATGATTCAAGCACGGTGCCCCGGATCAGAGAAAAAACATGTATAACGGCGAATATTAGCAGTAAGTGGAAGAGAAGAATGCAAAATGGGCGAGATTGGTTCACTCGTGTGGACTTTCACCAATTTTAAACAATTATTTGTACAATTTGTTGTCAGAGAAGCGTATGAGTTTTTCTCATGGTAACTCGGCAACTTCACGAATTAGCTCATGGGTCTCCACCAGGGCTCATGTTTAAGCTCCCTTCTTTACAATTTTCACGTCAGAGACATTGATGAATGTCTCATGTCAAATTGCTCGTTAAGACAGATTGTAGATGACTGTGTTGTATCCGTTTCGGGGCCAACCGCAGTTGATCTGCAAGGACCGTTGCAAGATACTCTGAACAATTTGTCCACTTGGGCTACGAAGCTGGGTATCGAATTCACTCCGGAGAAAACTGAGATGGTTGTCTTTTCAATAAAACATAAGCCGGCAAAGTTCCCGCTTCAACTGATGGGTAAGACAATCACTCATAGCATGTCTTCTAAATACCTCGGGGTCTGGTTCGACTCGAAATGTACCTTCAGGAAGCATAATGTGTATCTGACACAAAAATGCCAGAAACGGATCATCTTCGTGCGATCCATAACCGTAACATGGTGGGGAGCGCATCCCGAAGATCTTATGACTTGTATCGAACAACCATTTTGTCGGTACTCGAATACGGTCGTTTCTGCTTCCAGGCCGCGGCTAAAACTCACATGCTGAAGCTTCAATGGATTCAGTACCGCTGTCTCCGTATCGTGTTAGGATGTATGAATTCGACACATACGATGAGCTTGGAAGTACTTGCGGGAGTACTGCCACTAACAGATCGTTTCGCTGAATTATCGCTCCGGTTCCTCATCCGCTGTGAGGTTCTCAATCCATTGGTCCTTGACAACTTCGAGAAGCTGCTCGAACAAAACCCTCAATCTCGATTCATGAGTATTTACCACTGGTTTATGACGCTGGAGGTAAGCCCATCTTCGGTTCAATTAGTTAGCCGTGCTAACTTTTTAGACTCTTACAGTTCCTCTGTTACTTTTGATCTGTCCATGAAGCAGGAGGTTCATGGAATAACAGACTTCCTTTGTGCGGGTCATACCTCCATTATTCAAGCAAATACGGGCACGCCAGTGAGGAGAGAAGCTTTTTCACAGATGGATCAAAAATGGATGACTCCACAGGTTTCGGTGTTTTCAACGTTTTTCATAGCGCCTACTTCAAGCTCAAAGAGCCTTGTTCCGTATATAATGCTGAGCTAGTAGCTATACACTATTCACTATTCACTCAGCGGAAATGGGATACGGAAAGCTTTGAGTACCTTATCACAACGGTCTTACACAATTACCATGGCTTGGGTGCCTTCTCATTGCTCGATCTCGGGAAATGAGAAAGCGGACTCTTTGGCTGAGGTGGGCGCTATTGAAGGTGATATTTACGATCGGAACATCACCCTCGATGAATTTTGCACACTAGTTCGTCAGGAAACCTTGAACAGCTGGCAACAGAAATGGACAAATGGGGAGTTGGGTAGATGGCTGTATTCAATTCGCCCGCAGGTGTCGAAGCGTCCATGGTTAAAAAAATTGAAAATGGGACGTGACTTCATTCGAACCATGTGTCGTCTAATGTCCAATCACTACACTTTAAATGCACATCTTTTCAGAGTGGGGCTCTCGGAAGGAAATCTCTGTGTTTGCGGCGAGGATTATCAGGACATCGATCATGTCGTGTGGGCGTGCGAGGAGCATCGTGGCCCCAGATCTGCGCTAACTGAATATCTCCGGGTCCGAGGAAAACAACCAAAGCCGGGCCTTGATCTCGAGTACATGTCCCTGGTCCACCAATTTTTGGAAGTTGCTGATGTAAGACTGTACCTAATCATTGTCTGCCCAAGGGAATGGTCTGTCGTACCATATCGAATGTCTTCCTCTTGTTGTACATTTCAATGTCTGTCGTTAATCCCTTCCGTATGTCTTCCTCTCGTCGTTGTCTCCCAAAAAAAGTTTGTTTGTCCAGTTACATATGTAAAAATGCGAGGAATGTCAACTTTGTGAACATCAGCATCGTAATTACTTAAGCACCCCAAAATCCTTTCTTTTCCTACTGTATTATTGTATTCTCTAACCTCGACTAAACCGCGAGTATTTCGGTTCCCTCAAACTAACACTAAGTATAAGAATCAAGAAATGTATTGTTAAACTTGATTTCGGCTCCGTAACGCTTCACGGCAAATGAGCCTTCCAAATAAACGAAAGATTTAAAAAAAAATGGGCGAGATTGCTGCAATACTGCACGACAACGAACGAGGCACTATACAAACGGCCGCGAAGCAGATAAAACTCGATTTTCTGAAGGAAAAAGCGACAGCAGGGAGATCGAGACCGTGAAGAGACGGAGCAACTGTACCGCGCTAGCAACACATGAAAGTTCTATGAGAATTTGAGCCGTTCACGTAAGGGCCACGTGCCGCAGCTTGACATGTGTAAGGACATTAACAGAAATTTTCTTACGGACGAGCGTGAGGTGATCCAAAGGTGGTGGCAGCACTACGAAGAGCACCTGAATAACGATATGGCAGGAAACTAGGGCGGCATGGTGACGAACTTGAAAGCACGCGCGCAAGTACGTTTTCCAGCTCCGGATTTCCAGCAAATTAAAAAAGACAGGAACACCGTCTTCGACCAGAGGTCGTACAGACTGAACACTCAACACCTATACAACGGACAGAATACATAACACCCAGTGGACCGTTGGAGAATTTTCCGATCACGAAAAGTTTCCCCCTTACCAGGCGGGAATCGAACCCACGCTCCCATGCGTCTAAACGATTGTCTTCGCTAACCGCACGGCCACGAAGCCCACAAATTCAGGAGGAGATTGGCCGGCTGAAAAACAACAAAGCCCGTGCGGTTGACCAACTACCAGCAAAGTTATTAAAATACGGTGGTGATGCATTGGCTAGAGCGCTGTACTGGGTGATTACCAAGATTGGGAGGAGGAGGTTTTGCCGCAGGAGTTGATGGAAGGTGTTCCTATCATGGGCGAACGCTCTACCACAGACCAGGTGTTCGTCGTATGCCAGATATTCCAGAAAAGCCGCGAATACAATGTGCCCACAAATAATTTATTCATCAACTGATAGAAAGAAGCTCAAAAGAGAACAACTTAAGTCACCAGCAGAAAAATCCGGAGACGCACCGTGGCAGGAAGTCGTACATACTTTGGACTCCGCAAGAAGCTCCCATCGAATAGAGTTCGCCGCCGTACCAAACTGGATATCTACCAAACGCTCATTAGACCGGTAGTGCTCTACGATGGTCGTGGAGGACTAACGCGCACTTGGAGTTTTCGAAAGGAAAGTGCTACGTACCATCTATGGTGGTGTAGATGGCGGACGGTTCGTGGAGGAGGCGAATAAACCACGAGTTGTATCAGATATTGGGAGAACTATGTAGCCATCGTTCACATCGCTAAAATCGGAAGATTCAATGGAAGGTTGGCAGGGCACGTAACCAGAATGTCGGACAGTAATTTGATTCTCTATAGTGATCTGACGGGCACTAGAAGGCGAGGTGCAGGGCGAGTAAGTTGGATCGATCAAATGGAAGGCGATTTGTGGACCCTCCGCAGACTGCATGGTTGGCAGCATGCAGCCGTGGACCGAGCTGAATGGAGAGTACTTTTATGCACTACACAGGCTACTCCGGCTTTAGTCTGAGAAAATAAATAAATAATAAACTCTCATTTTTCTAGGGTGTACAATAGAGTGATTCAAATTTTGACTTTTTTGCTCCACGATGCTTAAACGATTGCATTTGCCATTTTAATAATCCCCCTAAATTTTTAGCAATTTCGGATGTAATTTGACTGTGCACACTGTTGAAGTTTGTATGGAAATTACTGTGAAAATTGACCCTTATGTGGAAGACCGTTCCGTGTGGTGGCCCATGAACTATTTAAATATAATCAACACAATACCTACACAGAATACTTCTCAAGCTGAAAGGTCGTTGTTGTTGTGAAATAACTTCTCGTTTGGAAGCAAAGTTATGAAGAAAACAAAAATGCTCATTATTGATATTAATGTTTTTCGTGTTAAATTTTCCACGTCTCAGTATTTCCTTAATAACTTTTATTGCGAGCATCAAATCGTTTCGCAACAAAGACGGCCTCTTTCCTTAAAAGGAAAGCTTAAAAGGAAGCGTTAGAGAACGGTTTTCCATGAAAGTTACTGTTTTCATAGTAATTTTCATACAAACTTCAAACCGCGCGTGCTCACTCAATTTACATCCAAATTAGCTAAAAATTAGGGTGGGTTAATAAAAAGGCAAATGCAATCGTTTAAACATCGGGGGGCAAAAAAGTCAAAATTTGAATCACTCTAGTGTACAATTTTAACAACAATCAGAAGACTCTTGTTGAGGTTGTAGGACAAAAGGTCGAAGGTCAAAAGGTCCAAGGACAAAAGGTCGAAGGTCAAAAGGTAGAAGGGTCAAAAGGTCGAAGGGTCGAAAGGTCTAAACAAAAAGTCGAAGGACAAAAGGACGAAACGTCGAAAGAACAAAAGATAGAACTAACGGACAAAAAGTCGAAGGTCGAAAGGTCAAAGGGTTAAAAGGTGAGATGGTATAAGTGAAAATCCATAAATTTCGTAAAGCCAAAAATGGTCATTTTAATCCCCCCTTCTCCCTATGTCAAACTTTTTGTATGAAATAGTTGAATTTGTATGAATTGTCACAATTTAGGTAAGCACCCCCTCCCCTCTCTTAGCGTTACGTAATTTATGGATGCTCCCTAAGATGTCGATATTATAAAAAAAATGAGGTCAAACGTCGAGAATTAATCAACCATTTTTTTGCACATTTATGTTTATTTGTGTTTCACCTAATATTATTTCATTCTAGATTTTTTTTTCCTTTTTTTTAGTCATAGACTGTTCTTTCGGGTTTCGCATATTTACATTTATTTGTGTTTCACTTGATTATATTTGATTCTAGAATTTTCAGTTTTTTTCAAATATAGGCTATTCTTCAGAGGTATGTTGCCAAGGAAACATTTTCATCAAAGTGTTGCTAGGCCTAATGCACAACATTGCCTTTAGACTGGGTGCTTTGATATTTTCTTGTAATTTTTAATTACTCAGATTTCAAAAAGTTTCCTATGTTAATCAATACTATAAAGTTGAATACTTGTTCAAATCTCGTCAAAAAATAATTCTATACAAGAAACAAAAAATTCTAAAAACGTGAAATTCATGAAAAAACGAATTATTTTTTTTTCCTTAAATGTGTTCAGATCGGTTTTAGATAGCAAAATAGTAATTTCGACATTTTGTCCCTTCGACCTTTTGTCCTTTCGATCTTTCGTCCTTTCGACCTTTTGTAGACAAGAGGATTCTATCACAAACGCCCGTATGACATAGACCCGAATTCCATCCGCCCGAATTCTAACGCCCAAACGAAACCAAACGAAAAAACCATTTGCCCGAATGGACCATTGGCCCGAATTGGTAATACAGCCGAACAGATTTTTTTAGAAGAATTATTTCCAACTGAAGTTTTATGATCCTTACAGTTGCTTAGTGTGATCAAAAAATATATGATAGCTTTTTTCTGTTTCCATATTTTGCATTTGCTCGGATTAAGAAACAAAAGTGTATGAATCCTTCTCCTAAATAACGAAAAAACAGAGATATATAATAATTCCTTTATTTTGGCATAATCTAGATGTACCCACTCTTGCCTACAAAGGGTTTCACATGTCCGTTAGAAAAGAAACCTAGGGCTTCCAGATGCCACCCGAACCAACTGCGCCATTTTGCGCAGGAAAGAATTACTTGAGGTAAAAGTTAGTCTAAAAATAATGGAAAAACTTGAATAATTTTGTTAGTTTAAAAGGTAGAAACTCTAGTAATCAAAACGCGTATTTTGTTGGACCAAATAATTTTGTAGAAGACCACGAAAATGTTAAAATCGTGTTGAAAAGCTACATGAAAAAAAACTGTTTTAAAGGGGGTCATCCTCAGATAACCCTCATATTTCGATACTTTTAATAGAGCTTCGGAATGTTCTACAAAGTATCTCGTAATATTTTCTGAAGAGATCAATTCACTATTTATGTTTTTGGTGAAAAGAATTATTCATCTCACTTTTAAGTGAATTAATCATCAAACTCATTACATCAAAAGATGCGTCTTTCCCAAGGCTGTTAACGTTAATTAACATTTAACGGCGTTACGTTGAATCGTTGACGTTAATTTCAACGTTCAACGCAAACTTCGATGGCTCGTTAAATGCCCTGGTTATCGTTAACTCCATAATTACGTAATTACTCCACGTTAACTCCATCACTGCTAGAGATTCAAACAGCCATCCAAAACATGAAATCGAATAAAGTCCCAGGGGTCGACCGCATATCAGCCGAGATGCTCAAAGCTGACCCCATGACATCCGCTCAACTACTGCATCGTTTATTTCGTAATATCTGGGACACCGCAATTTTCCCGGTCGACTGGATGCAAGGTATCTTAGTGAAGGTGCCCAAAAAGGGTGACCTGACTGTATGCGATAACTGGCGAGTCATTATGTTGCTGTGTACCGTTCTCAAAGTTCTATGCAAAATTATCCTAGCCCGGATTCAGGAGAAGATCGATGCGACTCTCCGGCGGCAGCAGGCTGGATTCCGTGCAGGAAGATCCTGTGTGGACCATATTGTCACGCTCCGCATCATTCTGGAGCAGGTCAACGAATTCCAAGAGTCCCTTTACTTGGTATTCATTGACTACGAAAAAGCTTTCGACCGTCTCAATCACGAGAATATGTGGGGCGCCCTGAGACGCAAGGAGGTTCCTGAGAATATCATCGGCCTCATCAAGGCACAGTACGAGGCCTTTTCGTGTAGAGTGCTGCACAATGGGGTCCTGTCCGACCCAATCCGGGTCGTAGCTAGTGTGAGGCAAGGATGTATTCTATCACCGTTACTGTTCCTCATCGTAATCGATGAGATTCTGGTAGATGCGATTGACCGTGAACCAAACCGCGGGCTGTTAAGGCAGCCTATAACCATGGAGCACCTAAACGATTTCGAATTGGCGGATGACGTTGCACTACTCGCGCAACGGCGCTCTGATATGCAGAGTAAGCTCAACGACCTTGCCGATCGCTCCTCCTCGGCAGGTTTAGTCATCAACGTCAACAAAACCAAATCGTTGGATGTAAACACGGTGACTCCTTCCAGTTTCACAGTAGCCGGGCAACCAGTGGAGAATGTTGAAAGCTTCCAATATCTTGGTAGCCAAACGGCGGCACCAAGATCGACATAGGCGCACGGATCAAGAAAGCAAGGGCTGCCTTTGCGAGTTTAAGAAATATCTGGAGAAACAGGCAGATAAGTGAACGCACCAAAATACGAATTTTCAACTCTAACGTGAAATCTGTGCTGTTATACGCTAGCGAAACATGGTGTGTATCAGTGGAGAACACTCAACGGCTGCAGGTGTTCATTAACAGATGCCTGCGGTATATAATTCGGGCCTGGTGGCCTCACAACTGGATCTCAAACAACGAGCTCCATCGTCGTTGTCACCAGAGGCCGATAGCAACTGAAATTCGGGATCGGAAGTGGGTCGTGGCTGGGTCGGCCACACTCTACGTAGGGGCGGAAACAAAATCTGTAAGCAAGCATTAGACTGGAATCCAGCGGTACATCGCAGCAGAGGCAGACCCAGAGGCTCATGGCGGCGAAGCCTCAATAAAGAAATAAAAGAAGTCGACCGAAATCT
Source organism: Armigeres subalbatus (assembly GCF_024139115.2). NCBI lineage: Eukaryota > Metazoa > Arthropoda > Insecta > Diptera > Culicidae > Armigeres > Armigeres subalbatus. The sequence continues at coordinate 366,581,596 of NC_085141.1, read as the reverse complement.
AACCTGGCAACAGGTTAAAGCGATAGCCGGGCATCGCTCAGGATGGAGATCTTTCAAGTCGGCCCTTTGCACCACCGGAGGTGTACAGGATCCATAAGTAAGTAAGTAAGTTAACGAAATTCGTTAATTAACGTTAACGTTTCGCGTTAAAATCCTGTTGATCAACAGAAACCTTAGTAAAGTAGCCTCACAATATTTACATAATGTACAAAACTAGAAATCTGTACAAATAAATGAACTATTTTTGCTATGTCCATGTCGGGAGCACCCGGCAGTTTCTCTCCCGTACCACGAGCACCTTTTTAGTGACAAAATACAAGTTTGGTTTGGTTTTGCCTCCCGAAATTTTCACTTGTTTATCAAACCGTTTGCCATAACAACGCTTCCGACAATGCATCGCTTCTTGAGAAAATCAACGATGGAATCAACGTTGGCGTTGACGTTGATTCAACGCTTTTCATTGACGTTAACGTTTATTTTCAAAACATTCAACGCAACGCCGTTGACGTTAAGTTTTCGAAAAATTAACGTCAACGGCGTTAATCGTTGATTAACGTTAATAACCCTCCTTCCATTCCTAAAAACTTTGTATGAGATTCCAAATATCCAAAACTTACAGTTTGGAAGTTATTTAACTTTGATCGTGAAATCGACGAAATCGAACACTGTGCATTGTGGCCGCCATTTTTGGATTATTTCGTAATTCACCTTAAAGAAAGAACCACATTCCTATGAGCTTTACTCCGGACATTGCGAATTAAGATGTAATAAGTAATTACTCACGCTTTGCATGATACCAATCGACGGACAAGTCAACATGACTAAACTATTGGTTCGGACCTTTGATTTATTTAGGTTAATGGTCCATTCGGATAAATGGTCTATTTGGGCACATGATCCTTTCGGGTGCTTGGTCTTTTCGGGCATTATCATTCGAACGAATGGAATTCGGGTTTATGTCATTCAGGCATTTGTGATAGAATAGAACCGACAAAAGCTATTCATGTTGGTGCAAAACAGAAATGGGCGAGTTTTACCATTACCAAGTTTTTGCAATTAAGGGAGTAATTACAAGTGGAAAAACCTAAATAATATGGATTAATAAGTTGTATACAAGATGGGAATTTACAATTTTCAGTAGAAACATATATTTATGATTGTTCAACAACTTTGTTAGAGATGGAAAATGTGAAAAATCATTGGAAAAGAAAAAAAAAGAAAAAAGAAGAAAAAAGAAAAGAAAAAGAATGAAAAATATGGTTTAAAAGGGTTTCCACATAAAACCTATTAAGTTTGTTAAGAGATAGAGTCTCGATATTTTCAGCAGAGTTGTCTGTAATCTCATTCTGGTGGAAATATATTTGTTTCAACTCACTTTTAGGAGGATTAATCAGACGTCGTCTGTGGACAAACCGTATACCCAAAATGAATAAATTTTGAGTTTTGTATGTCGATCATGAAAATGACACAATAAAACACTGTGCAACCATTAAATCGATTCCATGAGGTTATTACAATTAAGTGTCAGCTAGCGGAAGATGCTTGGAAATATTACATGTTCTGATGTCCATTGTCTTCGTCGGGAGGATTATTAAACATATTTCTGAAAAGTATATAATAAAACAAAGTGTACAGTATCACGTTGACTGCTGAGATTATTGTTTTTTAAACTATCATTTATTTGGAAGGCTCAGATTAGGGAATACAATTATACAATAGGAGAGGAAGTGAATTTAAAAAGATTACTGCTATTGAAATCTTAATAAATAACTAACGAAAATTGCTTGCATCACTAATGGATACACCATTCTCTTGATGGTCCCGTCCATTGATTTCTCATGGAACCCGCCATTATTGGTGCAGCAGCTCCACTTTTGCTGTAAATGAGTATTTTTATATATTAGATAAAATTATTGTTTTCGATAGTTTTTGAGTGAAATTTAAAAATAAAATTGATTCAGTAGCATATTTACAGCAAAAAGGTTCAGCTAAAATCATCGCAAAGTTTATATTTACGGAAAATCTCATCAAAATCCTATAGTTCCAGCATGGGTGCTACCTCTACCAGGAATATGGATGCGGCCTGTGCAGTGCATGCCTTTTTATGCTGTCGACTAGCACCAGTTGCAAGCGAACTCGTGGGTCAGTACCAGACGGGATTCAAACACGAACGCATGCCTTTTAACTCAAATCCCGAACAGACTTAAATTCCGAACACTTGTGCGTGGAGATTTATCTAAAATATTTCATTATTATCGGCAGGCGAACAGATCATCGATATTATAATTGTCCAGCAATGAGATGACGTTTTAAGGTGGTTTTGAAATTTGAATCAAAGTGTTCGGAATTTGAGACAATTTTCACAATGCGTGTTCGAAATTTAAGACAAAGTTTGGCAGAATAAAATCATTCAGTATTGATAGTTTACACTAAAAAAATTTGATTATCATACACTCACAGCGACAGTTCTATTTTTTCGCTACCCGGTGGAAACAATTTTTTAAAATATTTAAATATGCATGTGTTATAAAGACGTTCGACAAAATATTTGATATTCATGTGTTTTTAAGATGTCCGAAGTGAAAAAGGTACTTAAGCGTTCGTTTATGAATCAAAACGGTATCAGTTTATCTGGGAATCCGCGATCGTGCATTTACTACCATAGCTGGTATTCCGGATAGAAGCCGTGATATTGATAACAAAACAAGATATAAACTTGTTTGAAATAAGAGTAAAAATAACAAAAAATTGCCCCAAAATGTCATAAAACCTGATATTTTGCTATTAACAAGAACAAACTAATAGCTCAAGATATTGATGGTTTGCTGTTGATAGGAAAACATGATATTTTTATGATATTTCGGTGCAATTTTTTTTTAATTTTCGCTTGTTATTTTTAATCTTATTTCAAACAAGTTCATATTATGTTATGTTATCAATATCACGTTTTACTGTTAATGAGCTATTATCGTCTATCTGTTGGAATACAGTGGAGGTAGTGTGCGACGCTTCGCTGTAGATCGAAGATGGATAGGAGGTAGGCGCCAGTTGGTTGTAGTTGCTCTTGGGTAGATTAAGGAATATTGTTATGGTTATATTGTAGATACCTATTGTGATTAATTATTTCAGTCGATAACAAACACTGAAGAAGTTTCCAAGTAGGAAACGAAATGCGTATCTGCTTGTTGATACATAAAAAAGTTAATAGTGGAAGTAAATGGAAGAATAATAGTCTTTTAACCTTTTAACCAGATACCTATTGTTGAATAAAGAGAACTGCAGCTACTGGCAGAAGTATCAGTCAGTAGCCTGCCGTGGTGTAGAGAGAGAACTCTGGTTGTTATTCTTGGTGAGGGAGTTCCCTTCTACTGCCCAACACTATCCGGGTTCGTTATATTCGCGGCTATCTGGCATACGGCAAACGCCTGATCCTTGGTAGTTCGTTTCCCCTTGTACCACATAGAGCTACTCTATATATGATTCTCAGCTGGACAAACTTCTGCGCTAAGCTGATGCTTCCAGGCTCGTTACCATACCGCTCTCCTAGTCTAATACATGGTCTACAGCCGTCTTTAATTTATAATACTTTTATAAAAATCTGGTTTGATAAGGCACAGACGCAAATTTATTTCCAATTATGAGAGAAAGTTGTTCTCAATGGTTTACGAATACAACATGCGTATAAAAGCAAGCAAACAAATTTCGTCAAACAAATTTAAATTTTTCATTTTTTCTTCCCATTTTCCGCTTAGGAATATACTATCTGCATTTCGTGTTTCAAATCTAGATCAGCAAACGGATCCCATGTGAATAGGAAAAAAGTTCCAATTGAGCACAAAAAAACGTTAGATTCATCAAAATACATGTCGAGTATATTCCCGGTATGCCAATGTGCATTGCAGCAGCACGAACGACGGAAAATTCCGCAAACGCCACGGCCAATCTCCGTCTCCGTCTATTCTATTCATACCGCATAGATTGCTAAAATTTGACACTCCATGCCAGCCAGCATTTCCGTGTTTTAGTTTAGTGTTGTAGTTTGACGACATGTTTGGGCTGTTTCGACTTTGGTTACACACTAAACAACCACCGTCTCCCAACGGCGGCCCCTGGACTCAACCGTCGTCCGTCGCATTTTGTATGCAGAAGACGGTGACAATTGGAACCCTACTCTGCAGGGCCCGCTTTCAATCAAGCCCGATGACCGAGTCGCTACTCCTAAACCAGCCGTGACAAATTCACGAGACAAAACATTGCGACTCGAATTTGTCGCATGGAGGCGCCTGATGCCAGAAGACGTTTGTAATATCAAACTCAGTGGAAATGTGCATGTAGGGGAGACAAGGCTATAGTATTCACTTTTGGAATTATTTTGAAATTATAAAATAGGAACTTATGCATGATACGGGTATTGTTTTTGTTTAATTGCAACAGTTTAATTGTTTCTTTTAATTTTGAAATATTTATATGAATTAGTAGACCCATACACTATGTTGTTTTCTGACACCAATGCGATGCTCTTTGAACCACTTCCTCCCTCATATATAATTAGCCTCCATGCACGGGTGAATTATATTTCCCGCTGCCAATAGTGGGCAAGATACAATTTCATGACACATGCAGGGAATAGTCTTTTGTTTTATAACAAGGCAAATTAAATATGGAACAGTTTAAACAATGACAGCTGGAATCATGCTTGTGAGTGAGGTCGCTTTCCCGTGAAGTGTCCCCAAACCGTGCTCTGCAATATGATCTATGAAAAGCTAACCTATATTTATAATTCCCCAGATCCATGTAAGAAGCATTCATTTTCCTCCTCGTGTGTACCCAATTAATCATTGCTGGTAATTAATCGTAAACGAATTGAACATGGCAACGAAATTGAGCGTTGCTATTAGTTTACACTTTTGCTAGTGGTGCTTAGGCTCTGTCGCTGATTCGATGAACGCAGATTTAGATTCACACGTTCGTAAATTGGGCGAGGTTCCCCTTTCCCAGATTAGCTAACTATCAATTACTTGCAATTAGGGGGACGTGGGATAAAAGTGCTAACTAGCGTTTGTAGAATGATCATACATAAATGTGTTGAAACGCTGGCTATATAAACTACCAACAAGTTTATCACGAGATAAAAACAAGAAATGAGTTAATTCCACAGCTTTTACTTACAAATACTTCCGCCAAAGTCATGAATTGTGAAATCGACTATTTTATGGAGTGCAATTGGAGAAGGAAGAAAACGCCCTTAATAAGATTATGAATTTTTCAAATCATATAAAGGGCCCCAACAAACTGGGCCTGGTTTTATTGCAAATCTGCTTCCTGCATTGCGTTTGAAATTTGTAAGTTAAGTACGCTAGACTGGTGCTTTAACCAACTAAGCTACGAAGTAACTCGGTCGGCCTTCGCAACCTAGCGGCTACTGAACGAGCTCGAGATTCCCAAATTGGACGCATCAGTAACTGTACTGATCAAGTGAGGTTGTGTAAGCTATTTGCCAGTCGGTCGTCAAGCTCAGACCCGACCGCATTGCGTAGGCAAGAGCACGCAACTCAGGTTCAGTTCAATCAAAGATAATTGCCTATTTCCGGGGATTAAACCACCCGAATTGGACGTTAATTTACAATGTTATGAAAATTCATATGTGAATATGTACGTTATGTGGAAGATATTGATTTGGAAAACGTATTGGAGGTAACCACGGTAACCAAGGGAAACGATGGGACTCGAACCCATGACCCTACAGTACGCTAGACTGGTACTTTAACCAACTAAGCTACGAAGGACCTCGGTCGGCCTTCGCTGCCTTGAATCCTGCTTCACTTTTCATGACCCCTAAGTGTTGAGAATTAGATTTCGGTGTCATGGAACTAATTTGATAATATTATAATATTTTTCTTTCAATTTAGGATTTTGATACACTTCAGTCGTTTTACTTCTCAAAATATCTAAATTTCAGGAAAAATCGAATATTTTTCCTGAAATTCGGTTAAGGTATGCCAAAAAAGGTATTGATGGAGTTTCTGAAAGAATTTCTGGAGGAAACTATGTTTTTTTTTGGGTATTCCTACAGTCATGTCTCAAAAAAAAATCTTAGAAATTCTTCCATAAAATCCTATGAAAATTTCTGCAAAAGTTTCTGATTTTAGAAAAGAATAATCCATTCAGGTACACTTTGGAAAATTCCTTTAGTAAAACATACAATATTTCTGCAGGAATTCATTCGGAAATTTATTAAAGAATGAACTTTTTTGTCATTATTGGCGAGACATTCAGCCCAAGGTTGGCTCGACTCGTAACTATTTTCCGATGGAATTCCTAAAATAAATGTTCCAAAGACTTTCCAAAGAAATTCCTGATAAAATGTCGGAAAGTGCTTATGAAAGCATATCCGGCCAATTTTTTTTTTAAACTGAAGGAATTCCCGAAGATAAAATTTTCAAATGAATTCCTAACAGTATTTCCATATGCATCAGCATTTTTAGAAGGAATTTTCGAGTGTGTTTCCGAATAAAATTCTAAAGGAGTTTTGAATGCATTTCTGAAGAGTTCGCAAAAAAAAAAGTTAAAGATCAAATCACATAATCAAACCACACATAATTGTGCGTGGTATCCTTTTTAGCGTGTATTTGATATGCACACAAACACATTCTCTCGCTTTATTCCGAAGTGTGCTGCTGTCAAAGACAACGAACAGTCCCGATTTTGTTTAGTGAAACATAGCGCGAATATTGCATAAATTTGCTCTTTGCGATGATAATCAAGTGGTGATAAAGTGCAAAAAGTGGTTTACATACTTAATTTGTCATGTCATACACAATAAAGAGGAGAAACAGGCGATCCAAAAAAATAAGTAAAAGTTTGCTCTTCCTGTGCTGCTTTCTTCGGCGATGTAATAATGGCAAGAATTTCGCAGGTGCACATTTGTTTCGGTGATTAATTCCTCAAACATTGCTACTTTTACACAAACAACTTATTCAAATGAGGGCCTAGATTTGAAATTGTGTGATTGAATCAAAATTATGTTCATAAATAGTGTATGTTTGCTGGAAAACGCGAATATTGTTGAGGATGCCAACAGCTGTCGCACCCTGCCGATGCCGTATTCTACCCTAGATATTTCGAAAAAAATTGGCGAGGGATTTTCAGAAGGTTTATCCATATTTCTGAACGAAGTCTTGACGGAATGTCCAAAGGATTTTTCGGAGATATGTATGACTGTCAGAAGTTTCTTCAGGAGTTACTTTGAAAAAATCCTTCAGGAACTTCTTCGGATATTCTTGGACCTATTGTTAGGAAGTCCTAGAACTTTGCACGGAATTCCAAATGAGTTCTTAAAATAATTTCTGAAGTAATTTTCGGGAAAATAACTTAACGCCAAGGTTTTCCTGAACAAATTTCTGAAGGAATGCGTAGAGGAAATTCGCAACTGATTCATGAAAGAAATTCCAAGGAATACCTGAAATAATTTCCGGAAAACTTTCTGGAGTTCGTTGCCGAAAGAATTACTTTTAGAACTTCTTGCGGCAATTTTCGAGGAAATTCCTGGACGAATCTCCAAAGAAATTTCTGGAGGAAATTCGAATCAATTCTTGGAAAAAACAGTAGGCATTTCATTATAAATTCCTTTGGGAGCTCCTCCGGAAATTCCTTCAGAAATTCCTTTATGGATTCCTCTAGAAATTCCTTTAAGAATTCTTTTGTGAAATCGTTTGGAAATACTTCTGGCCTGCCTTCCAGGAAATTCTTCAAAAGCTCCTCCAAAAATTCATTTGAGAACTCTTCAAGATTTTTGTCCTTAAATAATCTAAAAAAATCACCATTCCTTCGGATATTTCTACAGGGATTTCTATAAAAAAAAATTTCGAAAAAGCCTCCGGGATTCCTTTGTAGATTTCTTCAGAATTTCTTCCAGGAAATCTTTTGAAAATTAATTAGAGAATGAAAAAGCTTCGGGTGGAGTTGCTAAATGAATTTACGAAAAAAAAATAACAACGAACACTAAAAAAATCCAAAGGTATTACTGAAAGCCCAAAACCCATGAAGGCATTTTCGATTGATTTCTTGCAGTAAGTTCTGGAAGAATTCCCAGAGAGTGTAAAGGAGTTTCTGGGAGAAGTTCTGAAGAAATTCCTTGGGGAAATTTCGAAGAGATCCCTTATGCAATATCTGGAAGAATTTAATTAAAGATTTCGTGGAATAATTTCAAAGAAAAATTTCGAAGAAATTTCATAAGGAGGCATTGCTTAAAAAAAATTAAAGAGTTGCTAAACAGGTTTTGAAGAAACTCCTAATAGAATATTAGCATTAGCATTAGCATTGAGCATTTCGCACAAATTCGTAGGTGGTACAAGCCAAGACTATTGTATGAGAGTAACAACACTTTCATCCGTTACCACAGATATTGATTTGGGACTAATCGCTATCTCTTAGATGGAAGCAATACACTCTCCAATAGCCGAGATCTGTCCTGGCCACGTCCTTGCGAATGCTGAGGAAGGGGTAGGATGGTTAGTTGGACACCTACTTAAGAAAGATGCAGAGAACTCTACGACCTCTCATAGGTGCCACGGGAGGTTTTTGGATTGTTGGTGTTGAAGGTTTAACAGTAGGAATCGTTCTGGTAGAACGTGAAACACAGAAAGAACTAAGATAGAAATACAAAGTAGGATAGGGACGAGCCTGGAATTGAACCCACGACCTCCTGCTTATAAGGCAGAAGCGGTAACCACTAGACCACCGAGCTCGTCTCTTGAAGAAACTCCTAATAGAATATCTTGAGGAATTTCTCAAAGCAATATCCGGAGGAATCGCTAAGGAAACTTCCGAAGGAGATCTTTAAGGAACCTCATAAGGAATTCCTAACAAAATTTTCGTAGCAATTTCTGAAACAATTTTTTGTATGCGTTCCATAAGGAATGTCCTGAAGAAATAAGGATTTTCTGAAGACATCCGTGATGAAAATTCTGAAGGAAATTTAGTAAGACATTTGCGGAAGAATTCATATAGTAATTTTCCAAGGTTTTTATGGAAACTTTTCGGAGGAATATCTGGAGGAATTTACTAAGAAATATACCAAGGGGCCATCTACAAAGTACGTCACGCTCCTAGGGGGGAGGGGGGTGCCGAGCAGCGTGACGAATCATACAAAAATTTTAGAGGTTTAATACAAAAAGTGTGACGAAGGGGGGAGGGGGGGGGTCAAAAATCGCCGATTTTTGCGTGACGTACTTTATGGATCTTCCCCAAGTGGTTTTGGCACTTTGGGCATGTATACAAGCCTTCACAAAAGCTTATGTACCGTCGTCGGTGACAATCGGTCAAATGGGGGTGAGAATGGGACACTGTTTCAACTACTTAGAATGCTTGTAGAATAGATTGAATGTATCTGAGGGCAAGAAGACTCTATTACCTCCAGACTGCCGGTGAGAGCGGATTAGGGACAAAAGGTCGAAAGACAAAAGGCCGAAAGGACAAAAGGTCGAACGACAAAACGTCGAAAGACAAAAGGTCGAAGGGACAAATGGTCGAAAAGGACAAAACGTCGAAAGACAAAAGGTCGAAGGGACAAATGGTCGAAAAGGACAAAATGTCGAAAAGACAAAACGTCGTACGGGACAAAAGGTCGAAGGGGACATAAGTTTGAAATTAACAAGAAACTGAAATGGACAGAGTCAATCTCGCACAGTTAGCAAAAACTCTGTTTTTTTATTTTTACAATTTTTAACAATTAAAAAAAATCATTCAATAAGTACCACTAATAGATGGATGTTTGAGTCACTTCGATCAAATACACCGGCGTGTACTATACGCCGGTGTATTTTCAATGCGTGCGCCTGCGTGGCTGCGGCGTGCACTATTTTGACAGATCGAAGTGACATTCAGAAAACCTAGATATTCATGTATTATTGGCACTTATCGGATGATTTTTTTTAATTATTAAAAATAGTGAAAAATAAAGGAGCATGTTTTGCCAACTGTATAGGACAACTCTGTCTCGCGAAATACAAGCTTTATTCATTTCTTTTTAACAATCTTTTTTATCTCTTTCAGAACTATCTAGATATTCATAATATTGTCTTATGGAAATTACTCCTTTTTTTGAAAATTGCTCATTCTTCAAATTTGATTGATTAGATGAGTGCGTTATTTCTGCTTGAAGTTAAATGCATTTCATAATTAATCTTTTGGAATACACCCAACTTGTTATAAACTTGTTCTTGATAGACCATTTGTCCCTTTCGACTTTTTGTCCTTTTCGACCTTTTGTCCCTTTTGGCCTTTTTTCCTTTTCGACCTTTTGTCCCTTTCGACCTATTGTCCTTTTCGACCTTTTGTCCTGTTCCACCTTCTGTGCCTTTCGACCTTTTGTCCTTTCGACCTTCTGTCCCTGTCGACGTTTTGCCTTTTCGACCTTTTGTCCATTAGACCTTTTGTATTTTCGACCTTTTGTCCTTTCGACCTTCTGTCCCTGTCAACGTTTTGTCTTTTCGACCTTTAGTCTTTCGACCTTTTGTCATAGATTCGGTGAGTGCGATGACCCATTCTCACCCCCAGACCCATTGTCGCCCCCCGATGACGGTACCACAACGAACATAATTTGCGAGTCACCTACAGGTTTTGGTGCCCGACTGAATGAGGCTTTGGCTTAGACGAATTCCAAAGACCAGTTAAACATTTTTTGTATTACACCCGATTCTTTTTCTACACGGGGGATACGTTCCGTGTAAAAATAGTTTTCAGTTTAAAATTTGAAAATCCGTGTAAAAAAAGTTTTATGATTTCTCGACGAAGCAACTTTGCAAAAATTTAGTATGGGAATTTTATTTACACGGCCGTGTAAAAAAATCCGTGTTAAAACAGAATGGGGTGTATTTAACTTAGTAAGTAGAATAAATCTAATGCAAATTCACAACAGCTGATTCAAAAGTATAAGATTGCCAATGTCGTTCCTGTTCGCGTGACTAACATCTAGGTTACTTTGACCTGGCAGCCAAAGTACCGGTACTACAAGTGTCAAAACGATGTTGTCGGTGGAATTAAACATGCACTACAACTTGATGCATAAATTATGGCCAATTGATGCTTGTTGAAGCATTATTTTGCTAAATAATTTAAATGACTACAGCGCCACTAGCATTCTAGTACTTATGCTTCTACTTTCACAACTAATCTACCAACCTATTCAATACACAAGTATGTCACCACACTGTCTTAGAGATACCATCACTTGAGGTAGATATGAAGTTGAATTCTGACGATTTTCACCTCAACAACATTTAAGAACTATCATAACACGAGTTTAGTACAATTCCAATTGATTCCACGTCGCACGGTGGAGTAACTAGAACAAATGGCTGGCCAAAAACCCTTTCTCGTTTTTCGAACTTTTGCATAGTATTATATTTTTAGAATATTCTTCAATATTATCTCCGTTATGTGTCATTGGAATTTTTACGTTTGTTCCTTATTAGTATTAATGACAACCTATCAAAAATCATGTTAATTTGATGGTTTTTAGCGTGCCGTAAGACAAAGATCAGTTACCACTGCTGACTAATCTAAACAACACATATAATGTTAGGTTTATAGTACACAAAACATCATTTGTAGACTGCCCTAGGACCTCCATGAGTTGAAATGAATTATATTTAACATTAAGATATTATTTCATAAACATAAATAACATGGAGTTTTTGACATTTTTTAACAAACTTCATTATTAAAAAAGTAGAAGTACTCCCCCGTATTCCGCTACGAGATTGTACACACATGAAAATATAGGCTTTCATCTTTCCATTGCGGGTTAAAGATCATCCGCACTCGTCCGCAAACGAATTTGCGAGTAACTTCAAAATAGGTTGTTTTCATATTTTCCGCCATTGTTTTCAACAGTATATAGGCAGAAAAATTCCGCAGATAGCTTTTTCTGGTTTTCGAGGCATTTGACACATAGACATGATTGAATACAACAGTACCATGCTCTGTTTTTTTGTTATTCATTCATTCATTTGGTAGGCTCAAATGCTGTAGGGCGTTACGGAGCCGATTAAAAAAAACTTTTTAATACAATTTTGTAACCTAACCCTCAAATCATAATGTTAGTTTGGGGCATCTGCTACTCATTTAAATCTCTACAAAGCATAGCGAATACTCTATTATCTTTCATCTCCTTCCCACTAACCAATCTTATGAAAAATCTAAATATCAATTGTATTGAATTTGGCGATTGCATTGACAACAGATATGTAAAACTCGATATAACTTAAATACATAATACAGTCGCCTCTCCACATCTCGATATTGAAGGGACCATCGAGATAGGGAGAGATCGAGGAATGGATGGAAAATTGAAATGGGTACTTGATCCAAAAAAAGCTCGTTGCTATGAAAAACGATAACAAAACAAATGTCGTTTCCTGATGTTGATGTGTTTGTTATTGTCCAAAGATGGTCTAGTAGCCTAAAAATCTGACCATATCGACATAAGGAGAGTGAATCCTGAACAAAATATGATCAGAACCCATCGAGATAGAGAGATATCGAGAGAGGGAGGTTATCGAGATATAGAAAGCCCAAATATATATAGATCGAAGGGACTGAGGAAATCATCGACATAGGGGGAGATATCGAGATATAGAACATCGAGATGTGGAGAGTCGACTGTAGTTGATATTATGTAGACAAGTTGAAGCAAAGAAATAATATGGGGTAGAGGATAAAACGGGCAAGTGCCACTTCAAGCTAAATAGAAACAATTCGAATAAGCAGTCTACTTGGTCTTAAGTGAAGTAACCATATGAAGCAACCTTGTACATAGGACCAAAACAGGAAATAGAAAGAAACATTTCCTCTCCAAAAATAATCAATCCTATGTTATTGTAAGATGAAGATGTTTTAAGCAAAAAGTTTATGAATGACCCATAAGGGTGCAAAAACAATAGCCAGACTTTTGTTTAATCAATTTCAAATTTTACGATGCAACTGATGTTATGCCGAGTAATCAGTGTTGATTGTACGTTCTGGGTAGCTTTCGCTGCTAAAAATATAATAAACTTGTGAAATGGGAGCTGAAAATCTAATGTTTTGTTTTGAATCGATTAATGTTTACCTTTCTGTAATAGGCCCTTACCAAATGCTACGCAAGATTTTTCGTTTTCCACGTTTCCCACGTGAATTAAGGACAAAAGTGTGTGAAAAACTGAACTGTCATGGAGCTGTCGCTTCTGTATCAGTTTATAATTTCATTTTTGAACATATCAAGATAGGTAATTTCTCACTGGTAGGTGAATTTGCACCTGTAAAAATGTTCGAAAATCGATTGTTACTATGTTTTTGCATCATAAATGCAAAACCTACCAGAAAACGCCGAAATATAATTTTGGCCAGGATTTTGGTCCAGTTACCCCTTAGTGCGTCGTTGTATTGTTTTTAAGATACGTATTTCGTCCTCAAATGTAAGACCATCTTTAGTGTCTCGTACTTTACTCGACTCGACTCAAGGTAATTGATTTTTTTTATTGCGATTAGTCATCGGCGTGGCAAAATTATGATCGTCGGCGGCGGTAGCGGCGTCTACTTTTGCCTCGCTGAAATGTTAGATGTATCATCAAAATGTGGGAAATTTCGGTTTTTCCTACATAGGGACACGGCAGGTATTTCCGTCCATCGTCATAGGGGCTAAAACCATCGAAAGCAACATCCATTCGCTAGAGCTCCACTATAGCAGAACGTATCTCCTGAGCTTAAGATTTGATACGAATGAGTTTGTCAAAAAAGTGTCTTCTTTATTGGTTTTCGAGACTATGACGAAAAGACGAAAATACCTGCCTTAACCCTACCTATCCATTATTTTGACCCTTTTTTCACCTAACTTACATAATTTTACGTCTAGTTTCGTTAAGGCTATCTCAAACATGGTAAATATTAGTGAATACTCGAAAGTCGTTTTGCCTTGGGGAGGCGTTATGAAGACTCTTCCCTAACTGTTGTTGGAAAATGCAAAAAGTAAGCAACTAAAGAGAAAAAAATTATAGTCCTCATCTGCATAGGATAAAGATAATGTTGTGCTCCATTTTATCTGCAACAGATATGTTGAGGTAATTATTGTGAATTTTTCAAACTACTATAGTTTGTATATTTTAGAAGTAAAACGCAAATCATGTCAACAGATGGCTATGTTTATGTCTAAACATTGATAATTGATACATTTTGAACCTAAAACCTCATCGAATACCCACTAATTTCTGGCAGGCGATCATTATTCTATTTCTGTTGCAGTTTGGGACAAATGCTTATTGCGAGTTGAGTTTGTCCCAACATGTACAAAAGAGGACAATGTTGTTGCCATTGGCAAAGTTGTAGTTTTACATTAACTGATCACTTGGAAGATAGGGCAATTATGGGCAAAACATTAGGATCAGCATAAGGGATAAGGCGGTTCGCACATGTAAGCCTCAATGAAGCCGGGAGTTACTGATATTTAAGTTGATTTAAGTATATTTATGTCCAATAGGCCTGTTCATCATTTTCAAAAGTATTCCAGATTCAAAGTGCCACCCCTCTAATTTAATGAGTATCTTAAATAGAGTATCCTGAACAATTCCATGGAGATTTAGAGGTGTATTAAACTTTTTCATAAAAATGTTGTCTGCATGCACCAATTTTACTCCACAACGTCGAAAACGTCCTATCGTTGTGGTATGTCCTAATGTTGCGGTAGTGTTAAAATAGTACATTCTGGATATAATATCATTAAAAACAATTGTGGATACGCTAAAACTCATCGAATTAACGACTAGAACAGCTTTTGTTTGACAAAATTCCGATCAAAATTATGAAAAATCAACATTTTTCATTAAAAATTTGAATCCTTTGAGCCTATTATTGCGGTAGTGCTAAGGTCCTATTGTTGTGGTATTGATTTCCATAAGAATTGCATGCAATACCGCAACAATAGGACTGACCTTGAAAAAATGTCGCAACGATAGGCGACTGCGTCCTATTATTGCGGTAGTTTGTTTTTATTGTGATAAAAACGAAACAACATAAGCTTAGCACAATTGACGTAATATTTACGATTCTATAATTAACGAGCAACCTATTCGACTACAGCAATGTGTAAAAAGACCAACAGGTAATTTTTAAAGAATTTTTGTAATCAATTTTGTTTTGACACGGTGCTTAACCCCTCCATAATAGGTCGTTTTACCCTAATAGAAGAAGCATTAGTCGTTGTCGTTAATAGCTTCTTTAGACTATTATCTACCACTTTGTCATTGATACTAGGATGTTTAGAGGGCTTATTCTATGTTTTGTTTTGTTGTTTGTTTGTGTATTTCACACTTAACTCATTTCACCGTATTCGGTAAATTTTACCGAAATCTCAACAGCAGAACTGTTCGGTAATTTATTTTACAGATTTTTTGTAATTTTTTCCATTGCTCAACTGTCAAAATCACCGAAAATCAGTTAAATTATTTACTGAACAGTTCTGCTGTTAAGATTTCGGTAAAATTTTACCGAACTCGGTGATTTATTTTAAGTGTGATACGACACATTACATCGGAAGGGTGCATTCGTGTCGGAAAAAAAATTCTATCACTTTTCAGTAGATTTAGGCGAACAAAATTCCTGAAAACCAAAAGAAAAAAATTAGGTGCTTCTGGGGGTAGTATAAATTTTCAATATGTGCCTTATTCAATTTTTCCGTTTATTTTCTTGAAGTGTTGCGGAAGTTTTGACCATACATCACTTTATTCTGAAAAATTATCTTCGGCATGTAATAATGCAGTTTTCATGAAATATTTAATAATTGAATAGGGTAGTCTAGCAAAACCATTCAATTCATTCATTCATTTTGGACATTGTTCAACAATCAAAAATATGCTCCTTTTTTGCCGTTCTCGTACAACAAAGTGCACTGTGTACAAACAGTCCTTTCCAGGACTAAAACCATTTATCCAAAAATAGGTATGAACCGTTGGAAAAACTGTTCGACTTAAGTTTTCGAATGACAATGACGATCCTGAAAAGATCCTTTATGTCCAATAATGGCCTTTTTAAACACTAAAGCAGCTAAACGAAATTTTCCACTAAGATGGCGTCTTTATCAATTTGTCTGCCGTAGGCAGAAAGCGAAATTTTCTGCCAAGATTCTTTGGTTTTGTTTCTGTTTGTCATTGGAAATGAAATCGATTTTTTCCAAACCACCATTTTATAAAAAAGAATGTTGATCCGAGATTAATTTTCTTTAAAGTGCAAAGCTTAATCGTTTGGCAACGACAGAAAGTTGCCCTTCGGTATCAGAATCACAAGCGTGTGTCGGAGGAAGATGATGCAATAAATTTGTTTGAATGGGTAGAATCACTAACAGCAACCAAGTTATCACGCCAAACGCCGGTGCCATCGAAACAGTCATTTTTTCCTATCAACCCTTTCTATTAAGAAGATACTGGTCCTGAGAAGAACCCATTTTCTATCCCCAATGCGCCTTTCCAATAACTTACTGCAGCCAAAGGCTTGTCGGAACCTTGCGTTTAAATTTCACTTCGTGCTGTTATTGTCCGGCGACCACTCGATGATTTGTCGCGAAGACGCCACCATTTGGGATAAATTTTCAGCTTGAATTATCTGCATCACCACCAATGCGAAGGTTTTCCGTTGAAAATGCTACCAGCGCCGCAGCGCCTTCGTGCTGCTGTGTCCGCTCCACTGCGTTCGCTCTGCGTGAAATCGTGGTCGAACTGAGGATTAGATTCAAACCCGCAAGTTGCTTGATCTTGATCAGTGACGCGAAATGTCAAAAAATGTCGTGGGATAGCAATTACTAATTTGCTAATAACTTTGTTCAGAAGCTATCAACAATTCGGATTTTTTGATAACCATTTTATGCTTAAAAGATCCTAGAACTTTGTCGAACAGATCATTGTTCCAAATACAAAGTCTAAGTCATGAGAGCGAAATTTAAAAAATGTCATGACATTAATGTCATTTGACACTAACTTAGCTCTCACCCCGTCAATATCAGATTTAGAGAAATGACCTATTAGAATAAGTTATAGGGTCCTTTGAGGGCTATAATATATAAAAAACATAATTGTAAATAATGTGTGAAAAAAGTTATTAGCAAATTAGTCCCATGACATCGAAATGACATTTCGCTTCACTGATCTTGATGTCTCTGTTCGTGTGTATTTTTGAACTTTTACCAATTATAGATAATAAATAGTTGAAAATCAGTATTTTTAGACAAATACAAAAAAAAGCGTTGACTCTTTTTCGATCGAATGCTAAAAAAATGTTAATCCATCGAGAAACGGCTGAAATATTAACGTTCGAAGTCTATCATATTTTCATGACGGTCTCCGATTTTTACAATCACAAAGCGTATCCCAATATAGAAAAGACAGACGTAGTCCTGCCTCAAAATTCGGGGACATCTGAAAGTGGAAGACATATGGAAGGGAAAAGCAACTAACAGGGAGGAAACAACTCAGACTTTGACTTCAATCTCTTTCAAAAACAGGTACTCTAAATCAAGCCCGTCAACACCTCTCTAACGGATTTAGGCTGTCTTCCCCCAACCGAGAGAGCTTCAGTCAACTCAGATATTTTTCTAAATCTTCTTTCCGAAAGCCCAATATGGATCGTGTGTGCATTTTACGAGTAGTGATCAAGACTCGTGTTCAAACCTTTGAACTATAGTCTCATCGATTCCTGCCTACGGGAAAATGGAAGAAGATGGAGGAAAACTACACCAGACTGAAAAGCGAAGATAAAAGGATTGGACTAGTCATCAACACGTCGAAGACGAAGTACATGATAGGAAGAGGCTCAAGAAAGGACATCGTAATCCACCCACCACGAGTTTCTATTGGTGGTGACAAAATCGAGTTGGTTGAAGAATTCGTGTACTTGGGCTCACTGGTGACCTCTGATAACGATACCAGCAGAGAAATTCGAAGACGCATCATGGCAGGAAATCGTACGTACTTTGGACTCCGCAAAACGCTCCGATCGAATAGAGTTCGTTGCTGTACCAAACTGACTATCTACAAAACACTTATTAGGCTGGTAGTTCTTTACGGACACGAGACCTGGACGACGCTCGTGGAAGACCAACGCACACTGGGAACTATTTTTTGTGGTTATTTGGGCTTGATATTCTCAGGACGAAGTTATAATTGCCAATTATGCAGGAAAATGCAATTTTTTGACTAAATCTATCCACCTAACAGTGTAAAACCAGATAAAAATGTTAAAATACATATATTTTCAAATAAAACCTCTCGTTTGATGTACAATCTCTTGCTTAAGCTACGCGAACGATTCTATAAAATGGCTAAATTTCACAAAGTAGCAAGAAACTCGTAGTTAAAGCTCTATCCTTAAATGGGTTTTCTAACATTTACATATGAAAAAAAACATCTAACCTATTTTAACCCATGCACAAGACCCGAAAAGAAAAATGGTTGTATAAATTTGCATGCACAAAAGTAAACACTGTTTTTTGCTTGAACACTCTTTTCTCCTTAACTTCAACCTTAACCTTAAAAATTCGGGTCTAAAAAGGTGAAGTAAAAAATATAAATCACCTGTATTCTATATACCTGGCTTGAAACAACAACGATTACCATGTCCGAGTTGAAGCCCACAAAATATCATAGCTAGCCATGATGAAACTATCATAATAAGGAACCGTTCATAAATTATGATCACTTCAATTTTCGGGTTCATCCTAAATCTAGGTTGTAACAGATTTCTCTACAATGCAGAATTGATAGATAAACGATTTCAATATAAAAAAAGATATCAACGCTACTCATGGGAGACCCATTATTCTATTTGTATCTTGACAAAATGCATGCTAAATAGCATGCTTTTTACTTTTTTTAACCTGGATTCGTTATATGTGGTAATTTATGAACAAATGTTAAAATTTTGTTTTAAAATGATGAAAAATCGCATTTTATTTAAATAGCTCAGAATCTAATTTGCGGAAGTTTGCGGACGGGTTTTCACGTGGAATGCTTAGTCTATATCTTGAAGTTACACCCAAGTGTTTTATCTTTGCCGGATCTTGCCGTATAGATTAACTTTTTCTCTGAAGAAAAACATAAAAAATAGAAAAAATAGTGATTTTCAAGTGGTCATCACCTGAAGCATATAATTTATAATTTGACCATAAACATAAACAAAATGGAGACATACAACTATAATCTACTCATTGTGTACTAATAATAGCTTGTTGATAACATGTATGTTGTGTAAAAATCAGATTTTCCAAATACTCCACACATAAAGTAGATAAAATCTAATTTAATACCTCATTTTTGAGCCCTAATTATATTTTTTTACAAAGTTTTGGGTCACTTCTGAAACAGCCATAGTATGCAGAATGTTTTTAAGTATCTAAAAAAAATATAAGAATGTATAAATGTTGAAATTTTTTTTTTGGGTTTTGTCCACGAATTTGTTCTAGTTACTCTTCTGTGCATCGTTCACATCGCGAAAATCCGAAGACTGCGGTTGGCCGGGAACGTAGCCGTTCATTGCGAAGTAGGCCTTGACCAGGATGGGCGGATTTTTTCTTCTGTTCTGTCATTTTTTTTTCTTTTCAATGTCAGCTATACGAAGATTATAGAAATTTTCCAGCTTGATAGCTTACTCGTGATATTTGGTTGAACTACTCACGATTGAATATGGTGAAGATGGCGTTCTGAGGATCAATGTGGGGAGTACATCGCTATCGAGAGAAAATCGACGAAATAACGAGTTCGTCAAGTATCTTCATTATCTCTACCTTATATTTTTTTTTCGAATTCTTGCGACCTTTCACTCATCTCGTCTGATTCTGAAAACAGGAAACGGTGGTTTATTTTGTACATCGTCTTCTGAAACCAATTTTCCAGAGTTACAGTTACTCCTATTCATCTATACGGTGCTTCTATATTTTATTCTAAAATCAGCCAAAATAGAGCCAAACGGTGTAGTGACCTTTTACATTGTTCGCTCGATATGTCTTTATCTAATGGAGAATGTGTTGCAGCTATTGGTCTTCATTTATTTGGCCTTATGCTCCCCATGGTAGCTATGAAGCACTATCAAATTGTGCATCTTCCAACTTTCATCAAATTTGTTTAAACTGTTTTTATGTCAAATTGTTAGATTAGAAATAATTGAAAATCTATTTGCGATCCTTCGAGTGTAGGACATTGTGGGAGAGAGTTCTTCTCTTTTAAGTGGTTTTTCACCCTATAATGCATATTTTTCATAATTAAAGTTTTAACAATTATTTTTCGATAAATCAATGCAAAAACTGCAACTATCAAATGAGCAAATAACGTTGCAATGTATCTTTGCCAATGACCTGAGATTGGCATTTTAGTACAAATTCAAATGAATAATCGCTCACTTTGAGTTTCATAGGTCACATCACTTTCCATGGTGAATCCCGATCTATGTTTCTGATTACCCCACCCAACTAATACAATTTTCTTCCCTTGGTTATTGTGCAGATGCAGAGGTATTCTCGGTCTCTAGTAGCAATAATAATCACACACTAACATTTCCTTCTAAATTGCTTTTAATTCCACTACTTTATTGTACCTTTGACAGATACGTGTTTCGACTTAAAATAATTTTCGTATTGCTCTAGGAATTCGTATGGAGATATCCGAAATTCGTCCTAGAATTTTGGTATAAAAAAAGGGAAGGAATTACTAGATGAATTTCCGATGCAGAGCAGATACACTTTCGCGGAGCCCACGGGATAGAGAGAATCTCCTTTTAACAGTGTAATCCGACAGACTAATACATAGATTCGAAATACTTTATTTTGATAAACAATTCCCAAATAAATTTCTTGGTTTTCTTGAAATAATTTCCAAAGGAAGTCCTGGAGGAAGTTCTGTAGGAATACCTGAACAAATTTCTTAGAGACTTGAGGAATTTCTGGATCTCCGTAGTAATTTCTGTAGGATTTTCTGAAGGAATCCTCGGAGAAAATTTCGAAGGAAAATTTTAAAAGTATGTGTGTATGTATGTAATTATTTCCACTCTGGCTTGAGTCTTGCTCTGCATACAGGTCCACCCAATAGTACAGTTGAATTTAATAACCATTCTGCTTTCATTGCACTGCTCTCATGAAGGGCAAACCCGCGAAACGCGAAACCCGCAGTATATAGCGAATATCCTTTCAACAGTGTAATCCAATAACAAATTCGCAATCCTTTTTGAGACACCGAGGGGTGGCTTCTTTGAGGAAATCCATTTCAATTGTTGGGTAGTGTAGTCATTTACTTGATAGAAGTTTTTAAAAGTATTCCAAAAAGAATTTCTGATGGAATTGTCAGAATTAATCTTAGAAGAATTTTTTCCATTTCCTCAAGTCCTGAGAAGTTCCGAAGCTTTTCCGAAGGGAAATTTCAAAGAAAAACCTGGTTTCATTTGTTGAGGTTTTTTGAAGGAATTCCTGGAGAAATTCCCGGTCGAATTCTTGACGGAATTTTTGAAGGTATACTAGAATGAGTTTCCTCAACAGTCTAAAACGAATTTAGTACTTTCCATTTCATTCCACCATAGAGCTTAAATATTTTTTCTTGAGGTATTTACAAAAAAAATATGTAAAATTTTCGATGGAACTCCTACACTAAATTCCCAAGGAGTATCCGCCATCCCCATATTTCGGGAGTTTTTTTTTTTGGCATGTAGTCTTGATTCCAGAGTCAAAACTGTGTTTGTTTCACTACTGTCCGGATTTTCGAAGAAATTCTGGTAGAAATATAGGAATTCCTATTTAAATTCCAATAGCTTGTTTGAAAAATCCACCAAAAATTCTTTCGTAAATTCCTTTTAGAATTCCTTCATTTAAAAATTCTGTTCGATTTTTTTTTCATGTTCTCTTTTGGTTATTCCTTCAAGAATTGAGTCGGACGATTCTCCAGGAATTTCTTCGGAAATCTTTTTAGAAAAGCCACCAGGAATTAATTTGGACATTCATCTAAGCATTCCTTCAGAAAGCCCTCCGGAAAGGCCTTTTAATTTTTTTTTCAGAAATTCCTTGAGAACTTCTTCCAGGGAGTCATTAAGAAAATTCCTTCAGATAACTATACAAAATTCTTGCAGGAATAATTCCGTAACAAATTCTAATTTGAAGGAATTTTTGAAGAAATTTCCGAAAACAAATCCTAAGGGAATTTGAGCGTTAAACTTATTTACAATTAAAAAACACTCAAATAATGGTTTTAAAAAAATGAAGGAATTTACAAAAAAAAAAAACGGAGATTAAAGAATTTCAGAAGAGATTCCTGAATGAATTCTTAGAGGAATTTTAAAAAAAAATTTCGGAGATCAACAGGAATTTCTGGAAGAGTTGCTAAAGGAGTTTCCGGAGAAATGTCCGAAGGAATTTCTATAGAAAATTCGGAAGGAATTCCTTGCGAAAGTACTAAACAAATTCCAAAGGGAAATTTTGAAAGAATACCAAAAATATATTCCTAGAGTTTCAGAAGAAATTCTTTGAGGAATTACTGGAAGAATTTTTATTAGAAATTCCTAAAAGAAATTCCTGAAGGAATTTCTAAAAAAATCAAAATTCCGAAGGTTTTCTCCTAAAGGTATTTCCGAATGCATTCCAAAAACAGTGTCCGTAGGTATTCTTATAGAAATTCTTGATAGATTTTCCATGGGTATTTTCCAAGGAATTCTTAAAGGAATTTTCAAAGGAATTCCTAAACAAGTTTTCGAATGAATTCCTTGAGAAATTTCCAAAGTACTCCGAAAAATAATTTCTGAACCAATAACTAAAGTAATTTCTAAGGAAATTCCCGAAGGAGAAATTGGGACGAATTTCCAAAAAAATCAATTTTCAAAGGAATTCTTAAAGGAAGTTCTGAAGGAATTCATTAGGGAAATTCTAAATTATTTCTTAGAATTCCTTTTTCAATTATTCTGAGGAATATCTTGAGGAATTTCCAAACGAATTTCTGGATTTATATACGAATTACTTTCCAATGAACTTATGTGCTGTAATGCGGTAATGTCCAAGTGATGGATGTAATGTAAACTTTTGCTGTGGAGATACAAGCTATAGCTATTAGGATATTCATTCAGTCTGACTAAAGACATAAAAAGCATCATATGCCTTACGGCATGAATTTCTTTTTCTCAGCTCAAAATTCTTCACGCTGACTCACGCCGCCGCCGCCGAACGTTGCTTACGGCGTGAGGCCGCTGCTGTAAAAATGGCATTACGCCACCGCCGCTCACAAATACTTCGGTGCACATGTCTACTTAGTCGTAGGGCTTCCATTTTTCCCGGGAATCAACTTCCCGGGAAACGGGAAATGAAACAATAAATTCCCGGGATTTCCCGGGATCCCGGGAAATAAAAAAACTCTCGAAGCTAATTCAAAATCGAAGTTTCAATTTTGTAGTAAAATATGATTTTGAAACATGTATGATTTTGAAACATGTGTCCTGATAAGCTCCGCTATATGCTACTTTTCTATATTTTTTTAAAACTTTTTCAGGTTGTATCCGCATTTTTTTCCAGTTTTTGGACAACGACGGCTTCAAGAGATTCTCTTCTATTATCGCCAAAATATTCCTAACTTGAACTATTCTTATACTCGACGATTTTTTTTTGTGTATAGAATCTTCAGGTCAACTTTGAAGGATAAACCATTTTTATTCATGTACGTCCACTAGAATTAATTCATGAAAAAAATGTTACTTAGGTCCTTTTGAAAAGTTAAGCGAGATTTCATTCATCTGCTTCAAATACAAAATGTGTTCTAGTGGACGTACATGAATAAAAATGGTTTATCCTTCAAAGTTGACCTGAAGATTCTATACACAAAAAAAAAATCGTGGAGTATAAGAATAGTTCAAGTTATGAATATTTTGGCGATAATAGAAGAGAATTCTTCCATTCGAAATAAAAAAGAGCCTACAGGCGAGTGCTTGATTGTCGTACTTTAATGATCCTGACTATAACATTTTTTCAGTCAAACTATCCTTGTAATGCCGAACAGCACCTAAAAATTAAATGAAATGTTTCAGAAATATCTCAAAATACAAACGAGTCTTCGAGTTTGTTCAGGAATATAATCAAAAAGGATAAAAGGTCTTAAAGATTTTTGACAATAATAGGACAAACTTGCCAAAGCGGTCACTGCTATTCAGGGCCGGATTTAGCCGGAAGGGGGGCCACGGGGCCGACGGTATGTGGGGGCCCCAAAATGTACAAAAAAGGTTGCGAACATTGGTAGCTCTGCTGTTTCACCGCAGACACTCAATTTTAATTCGACTTCAAAACAGTTACCGACGTTTGAACCCACTAAATAAACGAACATAGATACAAACTGGTTCTTTGCCTCGCCTCTCTTCAACACGTGTTGGAATACACCGTATGATTCTGTGGCATTTTCAGTTATAACTTAAATTCTTAAACTTCAAAAGTGAAATAAATAGTAAGATGATGCTTGTAAAAAAATGTAATTGATACCCCAAAATCCGATATCATCAAATTTAAAAAATAAGACAATTATTACAAAATATTTGAGTATGTTCATTTCCCGGCAAATTCGGGAAACTGATACATAAATCCCGGGAATCGGGAATCCCGGGAAATATGATTTCCCGGGAAATCGTTTCCGGGAATGGAAGCCCTCGTATGCCGCCTTGAAATCAATGAACAGATGGTGCGTTGGGACTTTGTATTCACGGCATTTTTGAAGAATTTGCCGTACAGTTAATATCTGGTCCGTTGTCGAGTGGCCGTGAACGAAGCCGGCTTGATAACTTCCCATTCACTAATGGTGTAGATCACATAATGACTTTGTATTTCAGATCTATCACAATTGGATTTTTGCACTTCAGGTGATAGATACATGCTTTATTTCCCGGAAACGACTGCAAGTCGACTTATCACATTGATGGAATAACCATGAGAACTCTTGGAGATGGACATAAGGAGCATTTTCACCTCTGGGTCGGTCTAAAGACATCAATCACTGAGAAAATTAGGATAAGCGTACGAAATACAGTAATATCCCGATTTTATCACCCCCCTGGTGAATTTCGGGGTGATAAAACAGGGTATGTGACAAAATTGGAAAAAAATATTTTCTTTTTGCCTTTCTCGTATACTAAGTATACGGTATTGCCTTTCTCGTATACTAAGTATACGGTAAAGGCTATATGATCGCTCCAAAAACAAACTTTTTATAGAAGTCCCGGAGACACATAGTGTTATATACCAATCGACTCAGTTCGACGAATTGAGGTGATGTCTGTCTGTGTGTGTGTGTGTGTGTGTGTGTGTGTGTGTGTGTGTGTGTGTGTGTGTGTGTGTGTGTGTGTGTGTGTATGTGTGTGTGTGCGCAAAACTGCTAAAAAAATGTCACTCATTTTTCGGGCACTTATCTTCAACCGATTTGCTCGCAACAAGTTGCATTCGACGCAGAATCCTATCCCATTGTTTTCCATTTGAAATTGGCCAGATCGGACTATGGGATCGAGAGTTATGGCCAAAATACAAATTCATACGAAAACATCGCGTAAAAAATGTCACTCATTTTTCGGGCACTTATCCTCAACCGATTTGCTTGCAACAAGTTGCATTCGACGCAGAATCCTGTCCCATTGTTTCCTATCTGGAATTGGCCAGATCGGACTATGGGATCAATAGTTATGGCCAAAATACAAATTCATACGAAAAAATCGCGTAAAAAATGTCACTCATTTTTCGGGCACTTATCCTCAACCGATTTGCTCGCAACAAGTTGCATTCGACGCAGAATCCTGTCCCATTGTTTCCTATTTGAAATTGGCCAGATCGAACTATGGGATCGAGAGTTATGGCCAAAATACCAATTCATACGAAAAAATCGCGTAAAAAATGTCACTCATTTTTAGGGCACTTATCCTCAACCGATTTGCTCGTAACAAGTTGCATTCGACGCAGAATCCGGTCCCATTATTTCCTATTTGAAATTGGCCAGATCGGACTATGGGATCGAGAGTTATGGCCAAAATACCAATTCATACGAAAAAATCGCGTAAAAAATGTCACTCATTTTTCGGGCACATATCCTTAACCGATTTGCTCATAACAAGTTGCATTCGACGTAGAATCCTGTCCCGTTGTTTCCTATTTGGAATTGGCCATATCGGACTATGGGATCGAAAATTATACCATTTTTGCCTTTCTCGTATACAAAGTATACGTAAAGGCTATATGTTCGCTCAAAAAACGAACTTTTGATAGGAGTCCCGGAGACCCATAGTGTTATATACCGATCGACTCAGCTCGACGAATTGAGGTGATGTCTGTGTGTGCGTGTGTATGTGTGTGTATGTGTGTGTATGTGTGTGTATGTGTGTGCGCAAAATAATCTCACTCATTTTCAGGCACTTATCCTTAACCGATTTGCTCACAACAAGTTGCATCCGACGCAGAATCTTGTCCCATTGTTTCGTATTGAAAATTGGCCCAATCGGACTATGGGCCTCGGAATTATGGCCAAAATATATTCTTTTTTAAGAAAAATTCTCACTCACTTTTTAGGCACTTACTCTTAGCTGATTTACTCGCAACAAGTTTCATTCGACGTTTTTCAAAATCTCACTCATTTTAGTGACATGTGTACCCTCAGCCGATTTACTCGCAAGAAGTTGCATTCGATGCAGAATCCGGCCCCATTGTTTCCTGTTGAAAATTGGCCGTATCGGACTATAGGCTCAGAAGTTATGGTCAAAATACTTTTGTTTCACCAAAAGTGCGTAGAATTTACTCACTCGAAAGAAACGAGAAAGGCGCCATCACCGCTAGGTGGATTAATGTGGGATTTTTTAATTCATTCCGCAAATATGAATCATTTTATGCCTTGGAAAGGCCAAATGCGTGAACGGTACCCGTTATTTCTTGTCGAAATTGCTTACAGAATATTTCCCAGGTACTCAGAAGTCGTTCGTAATAAACTACAGGCGGTGAAAGTTATTTCGTGAAAATCAATGTTATTTTTGGTATTATTTACGAAAATAAAAAGAATGAAAAAATTTTTTGGGGTGACAAAATCGGGTCGAAAACGTGACAAAATCGGGACGTGATAAAATCGGGTCGAAAACGTGATAAAATCGGGGGTAGACAAAATCGGGGAGTGACAAAATCGGGTGAACACTGTATTCCATGCATTTCTGTTAAAGGTAGTTGTTAAGGAACGATTGGGCGACGGTTCTATTATTCTTCTCCAACAATTTTAATTATGATGGAAAATCGTTCAATAAAATGTTTCTAGTTACCCTTTACAAAACATATGACAATATAAGTGAAAATAAGGAAATCCGCTAAAAGAAATCCAAATAGAATTAAGATTGCCAAAAACTTCTGATGTTTCCATGTCAAACAGAAATATCAGATCTAATGACTCATGATATCATGAATCTAACTACAATATTCATGATCGAAGCTCCCATATTTATGAGTTAGATTCATGGTTTCGATGGAGATGACTCACGAATTCAAGAACCGTCTTAAAGATTTGCCCTCAGTAATACGAATCGTAACGCATCGATGCGTTATCACAACAAATCATAAAACAGATCATGAAATCATGATTCATAATCATGGTGTATTTTCATAACATGATAATGCGCTATATTCATGAAATCATGAGTCATATTTTCCATTTTCGGAAACGGATTTATTCCCGTGTATTTAATTACGCTTTCAAAAATTGTCAAATCAGCACTCATTTTGAAAAGTGATTAAAGATTAATTGCGAACGCTACGGTAGCATTCAATATTGAATCACAAAATAATTTACTTTTTAAATACGTAATAAATATACCTTTTTGATCGTTTTACTTCGTTTTGTAACAATAAGCAAATAACCGCGAAAAAAACTTCTGAGCAGGTTTTCACTTGATAAAAAAATGTTTTCTTCGTTCGGATCGTTAGTCAGCACAAAAAGATCGTGCTTATGTCAATATCTGCTAATGTCAATATCTGTTATTTGTCAAAAGTTACGTCGGGGTGCCGACAACCGACCACCTTCCCTTATAATTTCCTGATTTACAGTTAAGTGTTTCTGAGGCACTCCCAAAGTTATTTGCGAGGATTTCAAGGCAAGATACCATTTCAGCGTTTAAATCAAGAGGCACATTTTTAAATGTTTGAACATTTGTTTAACAATTGTGTCACACTTTTCCTCAAACGGTTACACAATTTATCTACAAAGATATTTTTGAAGTTTGATACCGTTCGAAATGTTATTTATATAGCCAGCTAGTAAATATTAAAGTTTTATCTATCCAGAATCAAATACTTTATGATAATTCATCTGAAATTATTGATATTTTGATAAATTAAAATATAAAATTACCTGTTCTTGTTCTTGTCAATCTTCGAAGAAATACAAACTTAGAAGACAAAACACATGTCCTAGTTGTGTAAATCTTACAATAAATTCATCGTTCCGTCCATGGTTCCCATTTTCAAAGAACAAGGCCACAACTTCTAATATTTCACTTCCTTATTTTTTCTCTCACAATCGATGGATACTACTTTCACTTCGTCTAAACATTTCTTCGCACCTCGCAGCCAAATTTGCACCCAAATTTCACAAAGAACAGCCAATAGCACAACGCATACATCAGTTTGACGCCGGTGTCGTTAGTGATTTGCCGCTATCTATTTTAATTGCGTTTGAATCACATGGTATGTGCACCAAGAGCGCATCACATGCAGAATTTTCCGGCGGCACCACGGCCGTCGCGCACGACCGGCTTTCCGTTTGTTTTCCCGCACTTTGCCTCGGTCCTATCACTCCCGTCTAAGCAGCACTAAGGGTGTCAGCATACGCACTGCACCGCGCCACGGATGCACTCAAGAAATTGCGAACGATGCACCGCCGCGCGTCGCGACGTCAAAGGTCAACCTGTCAACCCACAGCTGATTCACCACCGACCGTTGGGTTCTAAAATGCGTGCCGCAATGGAAGCAGCAGAAAAACTCAACCGGCAGTGACTAACTCCATGACTGCACTCGTAGACTCTCTTCCACTTCAACGAAAGACGGTGCCAAGGCACAATCAACGGGGTGTCCTCGAATCGGCTGCGATATCCTTGCGCTATGGTTGTTTCTGAGTTATCACTTCGAACTCGTTCAACGTACGTGTGTCCATATGTAGCTACCACTATTGAACAGCAAGTAGCGAAATCGAACCGAATCGTCAGGCTCGTGTGTATGCAGGACTAGCGTGGAAAATGGGCAGTCCACTGCAGTGTCCGAATGCGCGTCTTGCCGGCGCGGCGTCCGAAGATAAACTAATTCGAACTGAAGCATAAATATGTCTCAGATCCGCACATGACTGCTGCTGCTGCTGCTACTGCTGCTGGCTGTATCGAAAACGCCGTGCCTCCCAAAGGGCCATCAGTTGCGGAATACTAGTAGTAGTAGCGCGGAATCACCGCGCGCCGGCAGTGGCAGAGCATGTTATGTTGCACCCAAGTATAGTTTGCCGGGGTGCGATTGTAGTGAAACCACATCGCGTATGCCGCGAATTTTGTTGCACGTGAAAGAAGTTTCGTGTCGTAGAGTATCCTGTCGCATTATGATTTTCCGGCTTGTGCATATGTCGCACTTTTGGAGTACGTACCTATGCTGTATTTTTCTGCTTCACTCGATTTTCCGGAAGAAATCGATTCAACCAGTTTTGTTGGTAACCAAGGAAGAAAAACATAATCTTTCGCGCATCATTAGGGGAAATTATGGCTTTGGCGAGTTTTGTTCTAATGTTGTAATTTTTTTGAAGACCTAAAATGTATAATAATAAAAAAACAAAACAAAGTAAAATGTAATGTATTATGACATTACACACATTATATTATTTTGGGCATACTTACGTTTTATTTGAATCAGGTTTCACGACCGTGATTGCGACGAATGATTTGTTTATCGGCTGTATCGGTCAGTCCTATTCAAGCCCTCTTGAGTGACAGGTAGTGTGAACTCCGCATAAACCTGTCGATCGATAGAACTAAATGTAAAACAAAGCAGCATGTGAAGAGATCGTTGACTGGATCTTTTTGCCTGTCGTGGCACGTTGGTTTCCATACCACTAATCAAGCCGTCCACAACCAGGGCTTTTGGCAGAAGATTCACGCTTCGATTGTGTGCTATTTAATAGATGCCCTTTCACAATCTGTCGCTTCATACTTGATCGTGCCCTAGCGAACGGCTTTCAATCTGTTGATTTTCAATTATCTTTCGATTATCTACACCCTCATACGTTTAGTAGGACTGATCGATAAAAACCCGACCAACAAACCATTCTTACGTTTTATTTCCTACATCCCTTCTTACAACTTTTTTATATTATCTTTGAACTGTCTTTTTGGTCTTTGAACTTCATCATATTGTCATTTTGCAGCTTCGTTGAAGTATCAACCTCACGAATTCACTTTTTATGTTTCCATCGTTATCTTTTCAAGGCCCTTCTGCCATAGATTTTTGATACATCGACTTTTTGTCTCTCCGACATCTTATGCCTGGCCAGGGAATCAATATTCGAGCAACGCCCAACAATAGGGAAAGTGCACCGGTTTTGGCCAACCTAGTGCCTAATTTGGCCAACCTTGAAAAATACATATTTTTCCAAAATAATCGATCAGTTGAAAGCAGCGTTGAAACGTGAGGGAACTAATAAAACCCTTGCGAATTGCTTAATTTTTGGAGTTATTCGCAAAATTGGCCAAATTAGGAACATGGCCAAAACCGGTACAGTTCCCCTATACCATTTGTCATCAACAGACTTTGTTACTGACAAACGCACTTCGCAACAAGCCTTTATCAGAACCCGAACACAATATGACAAAAATTATTCCCATTGCATGCTCTTATTTCTCCGAAAATACGATGCTATTTTCGTAATCAGAGCTAGATTCTCGAATATTTGCATAAAAGCAGAAACTATGATAGCATAAAACTAAACATAAACATAAAACTGAAATTTGCTGTAGAGATAATGCAAAAT
The DNA here is from genome assembly GCF_024139115.2 of Armigeres subalbatus. Taxonomy (NCBI): domain Eukaryota; kingdom Metazoa; phylum Arthropoda; class Insecta; order Diptera; family Culicidae; genus Armigeres; species Armigeres subalbatus. The sequence continues at coordinate 366,550,553 of NC_085141.1, read as the reverse complement.
AACGGGATGAAAAGTTAGCAACAAAGTTTTGTCTTCTTTTTTTGTTTCTGATAAAAAATTTCGGGTCTTTGTCATAATTATCTCCGACAAAAACAAAGCTTTGTCGTTGATTTTCTTTTGTCGCTTGTTTTGCAAGCGCATCCAAGAAAAATTGTTTCCCTGTGCCTGGCGTATTCCAGAGCTCCATAATCGTCGGTCTTGGGCGATGTTCCTGCAGTTTCCCCGAAAGCTTAGGGTCTTACTTTAAGTGACTCCTAGGTCCGATTCCACCGCGTGCAACCAACGTGTTCGTGGTCTTCCACGAAGTCGCCGGCCCCTATCTGGTTCTATGTTGAATATTGTTTTCGCTATTCTTTCTTAAAACATTCGCACTAAGTGACCAGCCCACTGAAGTCTGTCGTATTTTATACGCTTCACAATATTTTCTCGAAAACCCCGAAAACTCTCCGGTCCGTCTCTTTTAACTTCCATGCTTCATGTTCATAAAGGGCAACTGGTAGGATCAGAGTTTTGTATAGAGCCAATTTCGTCTGCATGTTGTATAGAGCCAATTTCGTCTGCATTTTGTCTGCATGTCGTCGGGACCTAAGCTGGTTACGTTATCCGTAAAAGGCCCTATTCGCAGCAGCAATACGTCTTTTCACTTCACCGTGTATGCGACCGTGTGAACTTCACTTCACCAGAATATGCGACCGTGTGATGATAATGCCGTTCATAAAGGGCAACTGGTAGGATCAGAGCATTATCATCACACGGTCGCATATTCTGGTGAAGTGAAGTTCACACGGTCGCATACACGGTGAAGTGAAAAGACGTATTGCTGCTGCGAATAGGGCCTTTTACGGATAACGTAACCAGCTTAGGTCCCGACGACATGCAGACAAAAATGCAGACGAAATTGGCTCTATACAACATGCAGACGAAATTGGCTCTATACAAAACTCTGATCCTACCAGTTGCCCTACTCGCCAGATCTCCTAATAGCGCTTCGAGTGCAATGTTGAACAATACATTCGAAAGCGCATCACCCTGCTTCAATCCTTCTAAGGTCACAAACGAGGTTGACACTTCGTCTGCAATCCGAATACTTGATTTCGAGCCATCCAGCTTTGCACGTATCAGTCTAATCAGTTTCGCCGGAAAACCATGTTCGGACATTATCTGCCACAGCTCATTTCTTTTCACTGAATCGTACGCTGCTTTGAAATCAATAAACAGATGGTGATTCTGCAAGCTATACTCCCGGAATTTATCAAGAATCATCCGCAGGTTAAAAATTGAACCGTCGTTGATCGGCCCTCAAGAAAACCTGCCTGGTATTCGCCGACGAAGGACTCCTCAAGCGATGTCAATCTGTTAAACAGGATACGAGATAGGATTTTGTGCGCCGAGTTCAGAAGGGCGGTCCCTCTGTAATTGACACACTCTAGTCTGTGCCCTTTCTTATAGGTTGGGCATATGAGGCCATCCAATCAGCCGGCAGGCAGTTCTTCATTCTTCCATATTTTCTGAATAATGTGGTAGATTGATTGTTGCAGCTGCTCACTTCCGTGTTTGAGAAGCTCGACCAGGATCTCGTCCTTCCCAGCAGCTTTACTGTTTTCAGCGCGCTTAATGTCTTCTTTACCTCGTCCAGCGCCCTCCTTAGCCGTGTGGTAAGACTTTCGGCTATAAAGCAAGACCATGCTGAGGGTGGCTGGGTTCGATTCCCGGTGCCGGTCTAGGCAATTTTCGAATTGGAAATTGTCTCGACTTCCTTGGGCATAAACGTATCATCGTGCTAGCCTCATGATATACGTATGCAAAAATGGTAACCTGGCTAAGAAACCTCGCAGTTAATAACTGTGGAAGTGCTTAATGAACAATAAGCTGCGAGGCGGGTCTGTCCCAGTGTGGGGATGTAATGCCAATAAGAAGAAGAAGAAGACCTCGTCCAGCGTTGGTGGTTTCACAGCTTGACCTTCGCCGACTATGTCCATCCTGCTAGTTGATACACCTTCATTTACACCATTCAACAAATCTTAGAAGTGCTCCTACCACCTAGCTGACACCATAGTCTTGTCGGTCAGCAAATTTCCCTCTCGGTCATTGCACATGGCGGGCGGAGGGCACCTCCGCATATCGTTTCTATCCATGTTCTCCTGCGCTTCAGCTATCACAATCTCTTCGTGTTGCCTTTTTTCTGTGGTGGATTCGTTTCTCCTACACTGTACCGCTCTCTGTTGGAACGGGTACGAACCACTAGCATTCGACTCATTGCAACATTTTTCTCGTTCGTCACTCGCTGGCACTCCTCATCAAACCAACCATTCCGTTGACATCGCTTTGCAGTGCCTAACACTTCCTGTGCTGTTGTAGTCACAGCTTCGTGGATATTTTCCCACAATCTGTTGACGTCGCCAGATCCGGTGGCATCTCCTATCCCTCGTCTAGCGTTTGGTGGTACTGTTCAGCAACTCCTTCAACTGGCAAGCGCTGGATATTGAAACGCATCGTTCTGTTGTTTCGTGAACTCGTGACGTTGAAAAGTCGCGCCAGATTTTTTACAACTACAAGGTAGTGATCCGAGTGAATGTTCGGGGGTCTGAAAGACCTTACATCTATAACATCCGAGAAATGTCGTCCGCCGATTAGCACGTGGTCTATCTGTGAGCAAGTGTCTCCACTGCCAGGTGTGTTTGCGGATATTCTTACGTGCGAAGTACAGGGGTTAGACAAAAAGGTTGAGATAAGCAAAATTTTGTCGAAGTTCAAATCAGCATAACTTTGCGTAGAAAAATCTGATTTAGATGAAATTGGGACCATCGGACGCGGAAACTCTTCTAGTATACTATCCCCATGCAAAAACTGATACTGGTCCTTGGCCACCGGAGATGCTCCGGGTTTTCCGAGGGTATGTTAAAAATGCATTTTTTCTTCTGCTTGTCATTTTATGTGACGTTTACTGACATCTTGTTTTATGGTTTTCCCAGAAACTAGAACTAATATGCTGACCAATGCTGGCTGCAGATCCAAAATCCAATAGGTATACACAGAGATATGGCCATTTTCGTGAAAACGGTACGGGATTGGACATACACCCTTAATAAATATCACTTTCGCAGAACATCCGGAACCTGTTACAAATTGGCCAGAGAGTCTCACAGTCCTCAAAATATATCTTTAATAAAGATCCTATATTCATCGTCTTGAGAAAACATGAATTTTGGCACCCATATATGCATGGTTCCAGATGGTGCCAAAACCGGCTCTTCTGGGAAGGCCCTTGGAACCTGCTATACGGGTGGCAGTGGACACTATCATTTTGGTAATGTTTCTGTAATCATCGTCTCGCAAAGCCATGAAGATAGATACTCATATTTGCATTATGCTGATCTGTTATCATTTCACCATGCTCTCGGGACCGTTTTTACGGAAATGGACATATTTCTGTGTAGTTTTGATGGATTCTCGATCTACAGCCACCATTGGTCAGCATATTAGTTCTAGTTTCTGGACAAAGCATAAAACATGATGAAAGTAAATGTCATATAAAATGACAAGCAGTGGAAAAAATACATCTTGAACGTACCCTTGGAAAACCCGGAATATCTCTGGTGGCCGAAGAATAATTTCAGGTTTTGCATGGAGATAGTATACTTTTCGCGTTTCCGCGTCTGACGGTCCCAATTTTATCAAAATCTAACTTGAACTAAACCTTTTTGACTAACCCCTGTAGGTTCTGCTGATTGCCATCCTTCTAGCAGCAGCAAAGTTTACAAGACGCAGACCATTATAGTTGGTAGCGGAATGAAGGCTTTCCGTATCAATGACAGGGCGAAAGAAACTTTCTCTTCCGATCTGCGCATTTGCATCACCGATGGCAATCTTTGGGCAATGTGTTGGGCACTCTCCGTAGGCCTTCCTTATCAAGGCTCTCATAGAACTCATCCTTTACGTCATCAGGCTTATCGTTCATTGGGGCATATATGCTGATCAGGTTATAGTTAAAGAATTTGCTCTTCATTCTCAACACGCAAATGCGGTCGCTTATCGGCTTCCACCGAATAACACGCTTCATCTGCTTCACGATCACCATGAATCCAACTCCTCGTTCTGCTCTGTCACCGCCGATATAATAGATGTGGTACCTGAATGAAGTGTTCGCAATGGGATCCACCGCCCGAAATTCACGTTCTCCAGTTCTGGGCCACCGTATTTCCTGGATGGCTGCCACACTTACGCCGACCTTCTGCAGCTCACGAGCCAGGAGCCCAACACGTGCGGGTTCATTCAAAGTTCTTACGTCTCAAGATCAGACTTTCCATTCGTTTTGCTTTATTCGTTGGCGGGTCTGTTGCCGTTGAATCAATCAGTTTGCTCTACTTTTGCCTTTCTTGGTAACTGTAGAACCTTCGGTAGGCTACCTTACCTATATCGCATTGAAGAGGCTGTCTTCTCGATGCTGACACGATACAGCATTGTGTAAATCGGCTTGTGAGTGACCAGCCGTTTGGGAAAAGGTCTCGGTTACCACGACAGGACAGAAGCACGTCTTACCTTCACTGCTGCTTGATGCGAAAGAGGACGAGTGTTGTTGGGGGAGCTAGGCGAAGCCTACTGCGATTGATTCAAATGTGCCTTAGCACATGTAGCTAATTATGCTGCCAGATGACTCCCACATATCCCCCCTTTCACAAAAGAAAACTCGATGCTGATGATTTTTTTTATGCTAGTTAAATTAATTTTAGGTTGTGAAAAAAATATTACAATTCTGTTTGATATTATTAATTTTCAATGGCGTTGATGTAGTCTCCCAAATACACTGGTTTTCTTTTTGTTCGAATCGGACGTTCAGACACAACGTTTCCTTTTTCACGTTGCGTTCTCTTTACCAACGGAGCAAATATTTCCGGATCAGCACTACCACGGTTATGATCAACTGTTTGGCTTATCCCGTCTTCGTTCCTCCAATTAAAAACTCGCTTGGTCTGTGACACGTGCCTTTTAATGATCTGACCGCTTTCGTCACACAAAACAAGCATTCCATTTTCTTCTTTCGTCACTGTGTACTTTCGAGAGTCAAACCGTAATTCCGCTTTCATCCGAGGCTGACGTTCTACAACAACTGTTGTCCCTGGTCTGATTCGACATTTTCGAGCCCCTCGTTTCGCATCTTTTCGCTGCTTAGCTTCTGTTTTCTACTTCAGATCTTTAGCATTAAGCAGGTAATCGAAATTAGCCTTTCCACGGCATAGAAGCGGTAGTCTACGCCTTATTTTCCGACCCGTCATCACTTCTTCTGGTGGTACTCCGGTAACGGAGTGAGTAGCTGCGTTATACGCTTGGACGGCTGCACTTAGTTCATTTTCATAGGGTGTTCCACTAGCAGAAGCGGCACTCATTGCTTTATTCACCAACTTCATGCAACTCTCAGCCAACCCGTTCTGTTGGGGATATAACGGCGTGGAGAAAGTTGCATTGATGCCACGCTCTGAGCAGTACATCTTATATTCATCTCCGTTAAATGGAGGCCCATTATCTGATTTTATAGTCTGAGGATAGCCTTCCTATTCAAACATTTCGTCCAAGATTTTTTGGGTATGCGCGAAACTTGTCGATCTCACGGGCTTAGCGATAACGTGTCGTGAACGATAGTCCACTAAAACTAGAATAAAAACTCCGCCAAATTTGTTATAGGGACCATTGAAATCTATGCCAATGGTCTCCCATACAGCTTGTGGGGCAAACACACGAGTCATGGGTGTTGGCCGTTCGGGCCTTCCGTTAGTTGCACAAACACCACAAGATGTTACCCAAGCTTCAGCGTCCTTCGTCATTCCAGGCCACCATACACGTTCTCTGAGAATACTCTTAAACTTTGCAGTCGATGGATGGCCTGAATGAGCTACCGCCAAAGTTTCCTGTCGGATACTCTCAGGTATGACCGCGCAACCCGTTTTAATCAACAGTCCTTCTCGTGTGGTTAAATCATTCCCTAGCACCTGAAACTGCTTCAAGTGCTTCGGCCAAACGCCCGTTTCCACGGCATCTATTACCTGTCAGTGAAATACAATTTAAAAGATCAATACATTTTGCCACAAGGATAAGCAAATGTCAAAGTTTTACCTCGGTAAGCTGTTTATCTTTGACAGTGGCGTCTGCAATGTCCTTCTCGGTTAAAAATTCGATTCTGTTCACTTCCAGGGAAGCAAGCTCCCAAGGGCTAACGCCGTCTTCGAACGGGTCATCCACGCCTTCATACAGCCGCGAAGAAGGATCAGCTATATTTTCACGTCCTCTTACATACTGTACGTCAAAACTATAAGGGCTGAGTCTAAGCGCCCATCCATCTGCCCTGTTCAACGCTCGCTTAGAATCCTCTCTTGACCTGTTCAGTATAAATGTAAAACCTTGTGCATCGGTACGGAGCGTAAAGGGGCGTCCTAATAGATAGTAGGCAAAATGCTCTACCGCCCATACAGCAGCAAGAGCTTCGCGCTGGTTCTGCGGATATTTTTTTTCAGTCGTCGTTAAGGCCTTTGACGCGAAACTTATAACACGTGGGGGATTCCTGTTGTCTTCCTGGACGAGAACGGCGCCGAGAGCATGCGGAGATGCGTCCGTATAAACGATGGTTCTATCCTGGTCCGAAAAATATCCTAGAGAAGTTGTGCAATGAACAATTTGGTCCTTCAGCTTTTCAAAGGCTTTCGAATGCTCCTGACCCCAATTCCAACCGTTCGAGCTGTTCGTGAGTGCCCACAGCGGGTTTGCTATGTCGGCAAAGCCTCGGATGTATGGGCTTACAAAGGAAGCTAGTCCCAGGAAGCTTCGTAGCTCGGATACGGTGTTCGGTTGTCGAAACCTACGTATATCCTTTACCTTCTCCTCGTCGATATTAAACCCCTTTTCATCGAGTTCGTGCCCAAGCCATCTTATACGCTTTTTATCGAATTCACATTTCGCAGAGTTCAACGTCAAATGATTTGCTCTAAGAATCCTCAACACACGAGCTACAGTTCCGCGAAGTTGATCCAAGTTATCAGCAAACATAAGGATGTCGTCAATATACACTATGACGTTTTCCTCTCCTAAGAGTAGTCTTGACATCTCCCGCTGGAAGATTTCCGGGGCGCAGTTCACTCCGAACATCAGGCGCGTGAACCGAAACATGCCATTTTCAGTCAAGAAAGTGGTGAGGTCCCTGGATTGTTCGTGGAGCTCCAAATGGTAAAACGCATTGGACAAATCAAGCTTCGTAAAGTACTTTGCCCCGTGGAGTTTGGTTCTCATTTCGTCCAATGATGGTAAGCGATAGTACTCTCTTTTGATTGCACGGTTCGGTGCCTTCATATTAACGACAAGTCGGAAATCGTTTTTTCCTTTAGCCACTGCCGACATGCCGCTGATCCAGTCGGGGCCGATGTCACACGCTCGATGATCCCTTGATTTTCATATCTGAAAGCCGAGCTCTTGCGCTCTCTCTGTACGCTGCTGGTACATAGTAATACGCAATTTTTGCCGGAGGTACGGACGGATCAACACTGAATTTAACCCGAACTCCTGGAACTTTTGGGAACGTTTTTTCGCAGCTATTGACGCTTAGACCAACTTTAAGCAGCCTTAAGTCGCTAGCCGTGGAGCGGCCTAACAGCGAACGGGATCCTTGATCAACGACATAAAACACCGCTAGTATCGAAGGCTTGCTGTGTCCTACTACCTCAATTATAGCTTTAAAAGCACCCTTTACAGAGATGGGTTTTGCAGAGGCATACGAGCAAATGCCACCATCATTTGTCATTTTAATGGGCTCCAGCATAGCGCTTCCTGACAGAAATTCACGTTTGAGGTTTATCCAGTCATCTCCACCTATCGTGTTGACATCCGCCCCGGAATCAATCATAAAACGAATCGGTTTTGACTTTCCTACATGGCAATGTATTAAAGTGTCTGCCAACGAAATTGCGTTTATTTCCTGGAAGGCGAAGGCAATAAAAGCAGTTTAAGTAAGGAAATAACTATAGTTTATTTGACGGCTACATGATAGACAAAAATACATTGTTATTCATTTGATCACGTTTTTACCTTTTCGTCGTTTTCATCCATTTTCCAGCCTGGTGAATTATCCCGCTCCGCGCGTAACTGGTTGGCAATTTTCCTTCGACATACTATAGCAAAATGTCCCCGTTCACCGCAAGTGTTGCAGTTAACGTTGATTGCCGGGCATGATCCGAATTTGTGAAAAAGACGGTTACACTTAGGACACCGTGATCGACGTCCCATTCCTCGGTTCCTGCGTTCGACCATCGCGCGTCTTTTCGAGTCGATCCACCTATCATCCGCTTCTTCGTTCTTTCGCTTCCATTGCTGTGATTTTCCAGGTGCTCGGACATGATGCTGGGCTATTGCGAATGCTTGATTGGGATCCGATTGTGCCGTTTCAGCAGTGTATGCCTCCTCGCGGGTAGCAGATTGTACTACGAAAAGGGTCTCATAGCCAAAAGTTCGTGCAGTTTTTACCAAATCTTTGTTCCGCATTCCTTTCAATAGTTGCGCCCGTACGAACCGGTCCTGATCTTCGCTACTATAACCGCATAGACGAACTTTTTCCATCAGCCGAGCATGGAATGCAATCGTCGGTTCGTTTGGTTCCTGCTTCAGGTTGGTGAACGTTTCATGTTCGGCTGTGACGTCTACCATAGAACGAAGGTAACTTTCGATGTTACCCACGAAAATGCCGTAACAGTCAGGTTCTTGAAGGCTCGGCCGTAGTCTAGCCGCCCGGGCTATTCCTTGTAACTTTTCTCCCATTGACAAATAAAGCATTTGAGCCCGTTTGACTGGATCATTGATATTGGAGAGGGAAACAGCAATTTCGAACCGATCGATGAAGCGACTCCACTGCTCCCACATCCTGTTTGCCGGAACGTCATTGGGAAACGGCTGTATGTTTTCCCAGCGGATACTAGCTGTGCTAGTCGTAGCTCCAACGTTAACGTTTCCAGTATTCCAGCTGTCTTCAGTCTGACGAGGCACCGTGTTAGATCCCCACATTGGTTGATTGGAACCCATGGCTTGCACTAGTTGGTCCAGAGTGGCTTGCATTTGTTTTATTTGGTGAGAGTAGTCCTTATTTCCGTCGATATTGACTGCTTTTTCTTCATCGGCCGCCTCAGCAGTTGATTCCTCAACGTTGTCGTATACACCGCCGAAGCCAGAGCTGTCGTCGCTATCTCCACCACTGTAATCATCTTGTCTTTCTTCCTGTCCTTCGATATCTGACTCGTCAGCCCACATGTCGTCGATAAGATAATCGTTATATTCCGAGTTATCCTTGTAACCGGGGGCACGTACATACTTTCCTCCAGACATTTTGGTTACTTGCAAATTGAATCTGTATTGAGCTGAACTGATACAATTCGAAATCTGTAAGTAATGTTTGGTAATAACGAGGTGCACTATCAGTTTAAGGACCATTGGTGTTCAAGAATTGAAGTCTGATAACAGTATATGTATTAATAAGAATAAACCGTTCAAATTTTCCCATACTCCAAATTTCTATTACCATTATAAAATAACTATGTAAACCGACATAAAGACATGCCTAACCTAAATCGTGCCTGAACTAAATTAGTTTTTTTATTACATCACTGCTTTGCGCGGTCGTCTCGATCCGCTACCTAGTTAATTTAACGCGGTCGTCTCGAGCCGCTTCCAAACCACCGTTCTAAAAAAAATGTATAATCGCGGTCGTCCCGATCCGCTACCACATACAAATACCAATAAGTAATAAACGCGGTCGTCTCGATCCGCTTCCTATCCACAGTCGCGGTCGTCTCGATCCGCTGCCTAACTTCCGTCGCGGTCGTCTCGAGCCGCTACCTACCTTCCGTCGCGGTCATCTCGATCCGCTGCCAATTATTATAATGGTTATCTCCAACCACTGCCTGCTACTAATCAAACATTTACAGTACCTGACTGTTCCTCAGCTCTAATATTCACTTCCGGTTTCCGATTCCACAATTACTTATACTTTTTTTTCTATCACACATGTCTCGACCAGCAAAGTAATGCGGAAAGTTCTATTCACTCTCAGACATTCCATTAAAGAGAAAAAGGAACAAATCACATGTACTGAACAACTGAAGCAGAAATAATTGAAGCAAACTTCTGTATATTTGACCGTCTGGCAGGATCGCCATTGTGTAAATCGGCTTGTGAGTGACCAGCCGTTTGGGAAAAGGTCTCGGTTACCACGACAGGACAGAAGCACGTCTTACCTTCACTGCTGCTTGATGCGAAAGAGGACGAGTGTTGTTGGGGGAGCTAGGCGAAGCCTACTGCGATTGATTCAAATGTCTCTTAGCACACGATGTTAATTATGCTGCCAGATGACTCCCACACAAGCATGATGTGCACAGTTTAGTTTAGAGTCCCTCACTGGCACTCGGACAATGATCAGCCGCCCCTTACATGGGAAACAGACGCTGTTGTGAGCCGCTCGTTAAATGGAGAACAGACGCTCGATCACATCACTGATCCTCTGGAGAGGAGCAAATCCCCCCTTCCCTGTCAGCATACGACCATAGTTCCCACCGGGGTTGTTTACCCGATCTTCCCTAAAGTTGCTCGTACCCCGGTCAGCGCCACGAGGAGGTAGGGATAGGAGTTGCTGGGTAAGAGGCTAAGGACCGTGGAATGGGGTCTATTTTATTCCTTCAGGTACGCGAAGTACCAATGGTACGCTTTACCCAGCATTCGCCGTGCCAAAATTATGTGCTTAGGTGTACGGATTTCTATGCACCACGGTAGATAGACCAAGGAATGGTCAAGGAATGTATTGTGCAGTACGAAGCTGACAAGTAGAGTAAAATTCATAAAGCAAATAACGCCAACGCCTAATATGTCAAACGACATTTTTCCTTGCAGAAAAATGTTCCTTTGCATTATTCCGCAAGGAAAAGTGATAATTGTCTCATATAAGCTGTCAAATTTATTTAAGTTGATGGAAAATGTCAAAAAATTGTCATGGCATCGCTATATTACTCATTTTCAAATAACTGTTTCCAAAAGTCATTTACAGTTCGGATTTTTTGATTAACATGTAGTAGGGGGAAAGACGGCTTTGGCAGGTTTTGTTCTATTATTGGCAAGGGGGTTTTTGTCGACCGAATTTTATGAAGTTTGGCCACAATATTCTTTGATATGCAAAGAATGTTTAGGCCAAATTTGAGCCTAGTCAGTCATAAAAAACCCCCCTGCCAATAATAGAACAAAACCTGCCAAAGCCGTCATTCCCCCTACTTAAAGGATCCTAGAACTTTGTAGAAAAGATTATTGTTTTAAATACAAAGTGTGAGTGTGAGTGTAATATCACGGAATGTCATGGCATTAATGTCATTTGACACTAATTCGGTTATCACCCCGCCAATGTCATATTTAAAGAAATCACCAGTTAGAAAAAGTGTTCGGGTCCTTTAAAGGCTACATGTTTATATGGAAAACATAATTGCAAATGACTTGTGAAAAAAGTTATTAGCAAATAAGTCCCATGACATCGAAATGACATTTCCCGTCTCAGTAATCATATTGTCCTTGATCGCTCTCGTTATCAGCAGCATATTTACTAGGTCAAAGCATGATGTGCTTGACAACCCACGAACATCAACACCATGGGTGAATATTAAAGCTATATACACACAGAATTGGAGAGATAGGCACATAAAAAACCTAGATAAAATAGCAAAACATAAATAAGTTGAATTAAAAACAAAATACTTACCATATCTGGAACGCCACCTAATTTATCATCACCCTGAATCAAATATTCGAATTGCTACTACAGCAGAGTGCTTACCTTACACAACTCTGGAGCTGGGCTCCCGGCAAATACCGTTCATTATTATCACCTTCTTCGTTGCTTCTGTCAACGCACCCGTCACCGAGTGCGTCTGGAAAACCAACAATCCACTCGAGGAAAAATGATCGCGTTCCGGTCAAATTACCCATATCTTCAGCATCCATTGATGCCCCAACCAACCACGGATCGAGTTCATAGGAAGGAGCGTGTGAAATTTGCATAACTTTCCCACCTTGATTTGATGAGAGCCATTTATCATCGGGTACAGAGTAGCAAGCGAATCCGGTCAACTGCGGTGCGTGTTGTCGCGAGGATAAGGACCCGGTGACGGTGACGACGACAGTAGGTTGAGCATATGATCAACATTGTCATCGTAGGGCTCTATTGGTGCCCTGTGCCAGGAAGGGGCAATGGGACGAAAATATTCGATAAATAGTGTAATTTTACATGCAAATTTTCACCCAGAAGTGCTGTTGACCGCCCGTGTGCTCCTCACGCATGGGCTTGTTGCACTGAACTGTTGCAATCAATTTGCAATTTTATTGAATTATGTGACGTGAGGTTGACTTACCCCTTATTGAGACAACACATGCTTAGGTATTTTTTTCAATTTGTATTGAATTAATTCTGTACCAGGTGTGCCCTATTTTTGTGGTTGAGTTATTTTAGTATTACATCTTACAACCATCAGTCAGGAAATTTTTAATCTAAAAATGTGCATCTTGATCAATACCCGGAGGTACAGGGTATCAAATCTGTGAGAATCGAAAAATATCCGGAAAGGAACCACTTACTAAGATGCCAGACACCTTACCTGTCCGCCGGTGTGCAATCGAAAGTGACAGATAAGCTTACATCCTGTGAGCGGTGAAACTCAATAATCCATATACGGAATTGAGGAATTCAGGAATTAAAAAAATTAAAGAATTAACCCTTTTATTACCGACAAAAAAAAACACCCTTACGTTACCTACAGGGTACCCGGGCACCCTTCTTCTTCTTCTTCTTATTGGCATTACATCCCCCACTGGGACAGAGCCGCCTCGCAGCTTAGTGTTCATTAAGCACTTCCACAGTTATTAACCGCGAGGTTTCTTAGCCAAGTTACCATTTTTGCATTCGTATATCATGAGGCTAACACGATGATACTTTTATGCCCAGGGAAATCGAGACAATTTTCAATCCGAAAATTGCCTAGACCGGCACCGGGAATCGAACCCAGCACCCTCAGCATGGTCTTGCTTTGTAGCCGCGCGTTTTACCGCACGGCTAAGGAGGGCCCCGGGCACCCACGGATTCAAAATGATCATAACATTGTAAATTTTTTACAGCTTTTAACGATTTTGGTTGCTACAGATTCAAGAACTTATCCGCTATTCGATACACTTTACATAGAACCGATTCGGATAATCTGGTTACTGGAATTACGGATTTACTGGGCCAAGTCCCAAAAACTGTTTAAATTGAAGATTACAGTCAACCAAATAAAGATTTCTTGCGTCGTGACTGATGAACTTTGTTGTAAATTTAACTACGTTACAGGACCATCTTATGATTTGATCCCGGACTGGTCATTCTGGAACAGGTTTCCGTGGGGCCTAAAGTGGCCACGAACTCATTCTGAAGACTGATCTGATGAGTAAACTCATTCCGAAGAAACCCTGGCAACATGGGTGTCAAAATTCATGAAATAGCTTCGGAAGCATGATCTGATGAGTTTTTAGGCCATGGGATGGTTTTACACCAGACTGAAAAAGAACAAAGTAGCCTTTGCGTGGAAGTGAACGTCATAATTTTTCGTTCGCTCGAATTTTCATTTTCGCAGCGATTTTTGCCTTTTTCGGCTTAGTGCGGGCTTGGAAATGATAAGTGGAAAATTTATGAAATAATTATACATTGTGTATTATATATGCCTAGAAAGCCACTATTTTAGTTAGTGAAATTATGTTTTATGTGCTATTGAAAGTTGATTCGATCAAGTTAAGAGGATATGAAAAAGCAAGCGATAGCGATTTACGGAAGTATATTTTCCAGTTTATATTGATGTCGGCCTTGATTTGCTTCTGTTTTGACTAGTTTCAGATCTTTCTTGTCATTGTCTATTTATCTATCGTTTTCTCTATCTAACTAATTTTTGATATGTACTTCCATTTGGGTTTATTCTACGTCTAGTAGTGTCTCTTTTGCCTACTCTCCCGAGAGGCTATAATGAAAGATATCGACAATTCTCGCTGCATTCGAATTATTGGAAGAAAAAAGGAAGAACTTGTTTGTGAGACAATAAACCAGAGCGTGTTTTTGTCTGGTATGTAAATAGTTCGCGGGAATAGGCAGATTTTGACCTGCATTATGTAGAGCTAGTATTAGGTAATTTTATATTGACTTTTTTGAGTCCAGTAACTAAAAAGTCAGTATTTGCACTATTTTCGCATCGATGATTTGAAAAGTTCAAAATAAAACCACTTGTACTTCCTGTTAACAGGTTTGCACTACTCTACACTGAAACTGAAAAACTCTTTTTTGCAATTCCTGATCATAATACCTGGTTTACAGTTCGTCTTTGAGTGATAAAACGCCTTCTTTTCCGTACCAACAAAATGGGTGCTTTAATGAACATTATGCAACTCAAATGGGTTGCATAATATCTACACTAATAAAATTCCACACATTTTTAATGGCAAAAATCTAAAGAAATTTACAAATAAATTTTATGTGTGCGTTAATAACCACCCGCTATAGGAGAATCCACATAAAGGTTATCAGTTAATAAGGGTTATGTGTGTTTCCACATATATGCTATGCAAATTCACATAGCCGTTATGTGGGAAATGCTATAGTCAAAATTTATGTGTGCCACACATAATGGATATGATTGGATTTTTGTCAGTGTATTATAGCACTCATTTGGGTGCTATAATGAAAAATCAACATCGAAACAGTAGTTACATGACTACATTTTGCTGAATTAGCTTGGGATAGTGTTCAGATAGCGTATTCTCTGCGTTGTGTAATAAATGAAATAGTTTGATGGACATAACATAAGAATTTTCCAAACACGAGTTCATCTATCGCTTCAAGGCTTGTAGAGCTATGCGATGTGGCACGATAATCTGATTGTTCTCTGCAGCAACATTATTTATTGGCAAGAATTATAATGTGGAGTTAATCGGTCTTTACTATTGTGGTACAGATTTATCATAACAAAGCTCATTTTTCGTAATTGCAAAAAATAGCGTGTGAAACTCGTTGCAAAACTCGATTTTTTCAGCACTCGTAGTATTTATCCAACTCGGTAAGCCTCGTTGGATAAACGTACAACTCGTGCTAAAAAAAATAATCTTTTTGCAACTAGTTGCACAAACTACTATTATACTGCGAAA
Organism: Armigeres subalbatus; assembly: GCF_024139115.2. NCBI lineage: Eukaryota > Metazoa > Arthropoda > Insecta > Diptera > Culicidae > Armigeres > Armigeres subalbatus. The sequence continues at coordinate 366,535,331 of NC_085141.1, read as the reverse complement.
ATCGAATAAACTTACATATTACGTTTTTTTACATCGGAGTTATATTTTGACATTATGAAATGTCGTTTACCAACTATACTAGTTACAAATAATAAATCTAGAGTGCTTTGAAAATAGGTCGTATGTGCAAAAAAAAGTCTCTCTTTGGATCTATTCTCTTTCGATTATTACGAAACTATACAAAAGTTTACTTCGAATTTCTTGGCAGAAATCCAAAGACAATAGTTTTGTCTATCATGCTGAAGTGGAAATGTATCAAAACATGCAAAACTAGCCGAAATATTATCGAAAGAGAGCGTGATCAAAGAGAATCTCTCTTTTGCACATACGACCTATTCTCAAAGCAATCTAGAAATAACGATTTTATAATCGTTCGGAAGGGCGAAAATACTGAGCAGAGTAGCCACGCGTTCAATGCAGTGCTTCTTGGTTAAATAAGTAAAATAACCCGAATTTTACGAGCATTGAATGAGCTTGGATGAGCTCAGTCGAGAAGCGTAATACTTTCGAAGCTCAATTGAAATTCGTACATTAAAATTTTATATTTTTCTTGGAGATGTTTGAGACAAATATTCTAGCATTAAGTTTAGTTCTATATGATAAAATATCAGGAAAACAAACTGATTTTTATTTTCTACGCGAGCTTTCAGAAAATAAAACAATAAATTTCTTTGGCTATCGTATTTTCTTTACAAGTAGGATATTTCCTTTCCATTTCCTTTTTATAATTCTACGCCAATCCTGTTTCTACTTCGTATCTAATATAAGTATGTGTTTGTTCACCCTAAGTAATTGACTGCCCTCCCTTTAATAAAACAACAACGTAATTCATATGTGTATCGTAGACACTTAAATTGAAATATAAGTGAACAGTTGCTCACCTTGAGCAATTGATTGTTTATCCTCGTGAAGGATGAACAATTAGAAAACTTAAGTACATAATTATTGGAACACGAGAAACATGGTTATATAGCAACTTGTTATGTACGCACATTGACTCATTCTTATTTCGGAAACCATTCAACCCCAAAGATTAACGCATAAGGAACTTCCAAGAGACTGAGTGCGCGATGGATCATGTTACCACTTGATACGCAAGCTTGCTCGGTAAGAACGTAAAGTGAAAGCAAACATCGATTTCTTCTGTGAAATCTTATGAGATCGATCACGCGATCCGGTAGATTTTTTTTTCGGCTTGTGAGAAAATTTATTATTGCACTTTGCATTGCGTTTTTGTTCAGTTTCAATCATACTACACGTCACACACGGCATACCGTTCACCAAAACGAACCCCGCCACACTGCCTATCCCATTTATCAAAAATCCCAGTGATTACTCGTGGAAGTGCAGATGACTCGTCGGCTTCCATAAAAGCGAGTTTCACGTCAACATTTTCCTACCCATTCCTTAATTGACCTGCATTCGGACACGCCCGGCGCTGGTATTGCTTAATTTTTGGTCACCAGTTTTTACACTTTGAGGATGATGTTAGTCCCAAACATCATCTGTTGGTTCACTGTGTAATTATAGCTGACCTGGCAATAACGGAGTAGCAACCGTGGGCGGTCAATCATGCTCATGCTCATGGGATGGTTTGACACCAGACTGGTCATTATGGAACAGGTTTCCGTGGAATTCTAAGTGGTTACAAACTCATTACAATCAAACCTCCATGAGCCGATGTTCTATAACTCGATATCGACACGTGGAAGCAAATTATGCCATAGTAAAAAATATTTTTTGGCTTGCTGTGATGGTTACTTCAAACAGCTTTTCAAGAATTTTCTATTCCACATCTCGATATTTCCATGACTCGATGGTCCCTTCAATATCAACTCATGGAGGTTTAACGGCTTGGTTAGTGGTATGGAAACCACCGTACCAAGACAGGCAAAAAGATCCAGGCTCGACTATTTTTAATCACTTACTGGTTTACCGTTTCGATGGCAAACCTTCTTGAAGGTCCATTAGCTTATAAAAGCAAGCTTGCGGAATAATTTCGAAAATGTTGATACTCATCCAGTTTTCCCGATCGATAACGACCACCAACTTGACTTTGGATAGTTTCAAATAACGTTCCTCTGGACGTCAATCGCGCCCACTGTTCTGAGCAATCTAAACAATGTGGTAAATAAGAAGCTGTTGATGCAATAGATCCACTTTTTCCTATTTGCTGCATTGCTCAGATTGCTCCTTCTCACTTTTTTTCTTCCTTTTACTTTTTTTTCTTTTTCTTCCAACTTCTTCCTTCTTTTCCCGTTAAAATTCTCCCTACTCTCTTCTCACTTCTCGCTCACTCTTCACTTCTCACTTCTTACTTCTCCCTTCTCATTTCTCACTTTTCATTTTCCTCTTCTCATTTCTATCATTTCACTTTTCACTTTTTTCTTTCCACTTTTTACTTCTCACTGCTCACTTCACACTATTCACTCCTAACTTGTCATTCGACCTAATAACCATTCGGCCTAATGACCCAGCATCGGTCCCACCTTCTTGAAAACATATGTTTTTGAAACAATTCTTAGAATTTTGATACCCATATTATTTCTTCTAAATTCCAAGATTTTTGATACCCATATTGTGAAAGTTTCTTTGAAATGAGTTTGTGGCCTTTTTAGGCCCTCCGGGAACCTGTTTCAAGATGGCCGTTCCAATTGCCATCAACCCTATGGTCTCAACTACATGTTTTCGAAACAATTCCAAGAATTTTGATACCCATATTGCCAGGGTTTCTTCTAAATAGGGTTGTGACCACTTTAGGGCCCACGGGAACCTGCTCAAGAATGGCCGTGAAACGTGTTTCCGAAACAATTCCAAGTTGTTTGATACCATATTGTAGATGTTTCTTCTAAATGACTTTGTGGTAACTTAAAGGCTCTCCAGGAACCTGTTCCAGGATGGCCATTCTGATTGCCATCGACCCTATGGTCTAAACTACTTGGAAAACATGTTTCTGAAACAATTCCAAAATTTTTGATGCCCATATTACCAGGGTTTCTTCTAAATGAGTTTATGGTCACTTTAGGCCCTCCGGGAGCCTGTTCCAGGATGACCGTTCCGGTTGATATCCATCCTACGGTCTCAACTACATGAAAAATATGTTTCCGGGACAATAACAAAAAATTTGATTCCCATATTGCCAGGGTTTCTTCTAAATGAATTTGTAGCCACCATCTTGGAACCTGTTCCAGAATGACCGTTCCGATTGATACCTAGTAAACCAGGCATCGTATATGAGAAGACAAATTTTATCGCATATATTCCTATATTCTGTCACAGTTGTATATGTTTACTTATAAAGATGGTCAAAATACGATTACTGTAGGACTTATAAATGGTATCACAAAACATTATCAAAAAGGGGAGGAGGAATTGACCTTAATGATTTCAGTGTACATAATCTGTAAGTCAATTAATCCTTGAAATCTTTAGAACAAACTGAAAAAGCTTTGCCAGACTTAAAAGCTTGGTACGATTTAGTACAAGCATTATAAAAAAAACTATGGAGAGTTCTGGAGACCGGAAGACGCTTTGAAACGGGAATGCGAGTCTGATGATAGGATTTGAAAAGCGGAGAGATCAGTTTGGAGTTTGGTGTTACAACTATCGGTTGGGTTCAATTCAGTGCAAAAGTGTTTTTATATAAAATAAAATAAAAAGTGAGGTGATATTACAAAAATAAAATGGAGATCTCCGACAATTACTATCGTTTATAATTCCTACGTGTGAAATATTTACGATTGCTTCCTTAAAAGTCATAAAACGATATAAACAATATCAGTTTTATCGGATAAAATCGCAAATGTCGTTTATGCATACGCGTATGTCCAAGCAAATCGTATACCAATGTGCATTGAACGTATATGACTTCTTAATTCATCTCGTTGATCTCTGAACCTGATCATTATAATAATTTCATTATTACTTACATCATTCCATCCGATTTTCTTAGGAGCTGATTATTACTGCTATTATACTGCCAATTATTATCACTACAATCACTCCCGACAATGAATAAATCAACTAGAACAGAAATAAAATACCAAATAATAAACGCTCGAGGGTAAACACCGTGAAATGGAAGATTATACTGATTTGACAGTTCATCATCCTTTATATGTGGACGGAATCGTTAGCTACGCTGCGCAATCGTATTTATATATAAACGTTATCGGGTTTATCATAAGTTGTTTCCAGTAGCGATTCAAGCCACATATGTACGCACGGTGTCAGGCCATTTGGCCGAATGCCGTTTGGCCGAATGCCGTTTGGCCGAACGCCATTTGACCGAATGCCGTTTGGCCGAACGGGTCGTTTGGCCGAATGCCGTTTGGCCGAATAGTTAAAAAAAAATTTACCTCAAGTTACAAGTGATCCTTGTTCCAACTTGCTTCTTCTTTCTTTCGTCTTCTTTCTTTCTTCTTTTTTCTTTCTTCGTCTTTCTTTCTTTTTCCTTCCTCCTTATTTCTTCTTCCTTCTTCCTTTTTACTTCTTTCTTCTTTTTTCCATCCTCTATCTTCCTTCTTCTTTCTTCCTTCTTCCTCCTTCTTCCTTCCTTCTTTCTTCTTCATTCTTCCTTCTTCTTACTTACCTCTTTTTTCTTCCTTCTTCTTTTTTTCTTCTTCCTTCTACCCACTTCCTTCCTCCTTCGTTTTTCTTCATTATTCTTTCTTCTTTCTTCTTCATTCTTCTTTTTTCCTTCTTCCTTCTTCCTTCTTCCTTTTTCCTTCTTCCTTTTTCCTTCTTCCTTGCTTCCCACTACTCACTTCGTAAGAAAACGTATTTCAACTATTTGGCCAAACGGCATTCGGTCAAATGGCGTTCGGCCAAATGGCCCTTTCGGCCAAATGGCATTCGGCCAAACGACATTCGGCCAGATGACCCCTTCTCCCTTTTTCCTTCTTCCTTTCTTCCTTTCTTCTTCTTCTATCTTGGATTTGGATTGAATTTCCTACTTTCTTCTTCCTTCTTCCTTCTACCCTTTTCCTTCTTCCCACTTCCTTCTTCCTACTTCCTTCTTCTTTCTCCCTTCTTCCTTCTTCCTGCTTCCTTCTTCCTTCCTCCTTCTTCCTTTTTCCTTTTTTCGACTTCCTTCTTTCTTCTTCCTTCTCCCTTCTTCATTCTTCCTTCTTCCTTCTTCCTTCTTCCTTCTTCCTTCTTCCTTCTTCCTTCTTCCTTCTTCTTTCTTCCTTCTTCCTTCTTCCTTCTTCCTTCTTCCTTCTTCCTTCTTCCTTCTTCCTTCTTCCTTCTTCCTTCTTCCTTCTTCCTTCTTCCTTCTTCCTTCTTCCTTCTTCCTTCTTCCTTCTTCCTTCTTCCTTCTTCCTTCTTCCTTCTTCCTTCTTCCTTCTTCCTTCCTCCTTCTTCCTTCTTCCTTCTTCCTTCTTCCTTCTTCCTTTTTTCTTCTTCCATCTTCCTTTTTCCTTCTTCCTTTCTCCTTCTTCCTTTCTTCTTCTTCCTTTCTTCTTCTTCCTTTCTCCTTCTTCCTTTTTCCTTCTTCCTTTTTCCTTCTTCCTTGCTTCCCACTGCTCACTTCGTAAGAAAACGTATTTCAACTATTTGGCCAAACGGCATTCGGTCAAATGGCGTTCGGCCAAATGGCCCTTTCGGCCAAATGGCATTCGGCCAAACGACATTCGGCCAAATGACCCTAAACCGTACGCACAGCAACACGGTACTAGAATCGTATTAATGTAATATGTATCGTATACTAAAGCGTTGAAGCTTTTGTTATTAATAGATTTTCATCTACATTATGATTGTCTAAATTCTGTTGCTTTCCAAGAGTTGCTGAGTAGCACAGAGATAGAGCATATGCCTTCAGATCCAGAGGTTAAATGTTCGAACCAGGGTTGTTTTTTGTAATTATTTTTTTGTGTCCACAGGATCGTATTAATGATTACGAAAACTCGGGAAAGTCGTTGTTTAGCACGTATATGGCCTCCACTTTAGTAGGTATATGGCGATTGTGTGCATTAAATACAACATGTATTGTTTTTTATTGTTAACAATTACAAAAATTTTGATACCCATATTGCCAGAGTTTCTTCTAAATGAATTTGTGGCCACTTTAGGCAACAAGGGAACCTATTCCAGAATGACTGTTCCGGCTGGTTCTATGGTCTCAACAATAAAAAAAACATGTTTCCGGAACAATTCCAAGAATTTCTTCTAAATGATTTTGTGGCCAAGGGTTTCTTCTAAATGATTTTGTGGCCGCTATAGGGTCCAAGGGAACCTATTCCGGGATGTCCGTTCCGAGAGCAAATGAGCAGGTGGTCCTCATACATTCTGAAGTCATAATCCTCGAATTTGCAACGGAACTGGTTACTCAGGATACAAGACATCATCATTTGGTTTCTATAGCATCAGCATATCCATTTTTGAGACATGGTCTAGCATCCGAATCGGAATTTCTGAATCCATAGCTAACAGAATTGTCCAAATCAGTTGAAAAATTGACGAAATTATGATCGAGCAACCATCTCCCCCCCCCTCTCCCACTTTACCGGATTTTCATTTTGATATCACCCAAACCTAATTTTTGCTGAGTTTGAAGATGTCACGGAAGGAATTAAGGAATTAAGGAATTAAGGAATTAAGGAATTAAGGAATGAAGGAATGAAGGAATTAAGGAATTAAGGAATTAAGGAATAAAGGAATTAAGGAAATAAGGAATTCAGGAATTAAGAAATGAAGGAATTAAGGAATTAAGGCATTAATGAATTAAGGAATTAAGGAATTAAGTAATTAAGGAATTAAGGAATTAAGGAATTAAGGAATTCAGGCTCCTCCAGACCAAGCGATAGAATAGTGTCGCGATTGTCACGTCGCGTGTGTTTGGAGAGACCTTTATGAATTAATTACTTCGTAAAAAAGGAGTAAATGGTCTAATGCACCACGCGTCTTTATATGTTCCTGTGACCCTGTTCCCTTGAAAAGCATTTATGAGGACATACGAACATCAAATTGTTAAATTCACTTAGTATTTTATGCTATATGCACATAAATCATGCAAATGACTTCAACGTATTCGTAAAAAAAATCACAAGTGACGAACCAGGTTGAAGCATCCCAATATTATAAACAAAATTAACTCGGAATGTATTAAATCATTAAAGAACGACAGCCACTAGTCGTTTTAAGGCTCTAAGGTATGCTATGGTAAGAAATATGATAGTAAATTTATTCAGTAGGATGTTTTCACAAGTCTACAAGAATCTACCTACACTAATTCCCACTTCCTCGATAGTGTCGTGTCAAAGGAAATAATTCTGCTTTTTTTTTCTTTGTTTAGTCTTGACATACCAGCCCGAACATTTTATTATTTTTTCTTTCTTAGAATCCGAGTTGTGAATATCTGGAGAATTGATCAGATCTTGTCAGCCTATATAGAAAGCAACACAAAAAGAATGTTGATAATCTCGTCGGAGTACAATATCCGTCCGTAGCAACGCGTCGCAGCCGCAGAAATCGTTTTTGCCCTTCAGCTCAAGTCTTAAAACAGCAGCCCCTGAAAACCACAGTTATTTTTGAGCAATCCGAATAAAATAAATTTCATCATTATTGTGCAATCATCTCGGCCAATTGCCACATCTCGGTGGTCGATTTATCTCTCTTTTGTTACGGATGGAATCCGCGCGCGGGGGAATCGATCCATCTTCCCGACCGGCCAAGTGGCAACTGAATGAGGCGCTTCCAAAAAGGAGTGCGGTTATTTGTGTTATCTCGGACTGTTGCTGGACCATGGCTACCGGGGTGGAGGTCTTACCGGGAATTTTGAGAAACCCCGCCATTAATTGGGTAATATACCACGACCCCGATTCCAATCACGTAGAAGCTGGTAGGCACTATATTAGTCTTGTTGTTAAACTGCAACAAAGTGTACATCACGCACTGCGATGAAAATGGCAACTATTTATGCGGCACTGCGAGCGCATACCGACTGTCACCGGAAAAGGGCAACGTAAACAAACAAAAACCAGAACTACTGAAAGCAGCGTTGACCATTTTCGGATCCTGATTTGTTTTTCACTTCATGGGCAGTGATGTTGCGTTGGGTTTACTGACAGCGTGCTCTACACAGATGTCCACGTGGTCGGGGATATCCATAACGCGTGAAGGCCTTCGTAGGAACTTCGTACCGGCTATGAGCTTCTTATACTTGCATGACTGTTCGTTAATAGCAAATTAAATTACATTTCACCGACAAATTTTCGACTTATTTTAATAGGATTCAAACATTACTTTGAAGAATCTAATATCACTCCCACGCAAACTAGTATTTATAGGCTTTCTATTCTGAGTTAGCTCAGGAATGCTAAACAAGCGAACATCCATATATTTTATACGTAACGCAATATTTAGAGGCCCTCCTTAGCCGTGCGGTAAAACGCGCGGCTACAAAGCAAGACCATGCTGAGGTTGGCTGGGTTCGATTCCCGGTGCCGGTCTAGGCAATTTTCGGATTGGAAATTGTCTCGACTTCCCTGGGCATAAAAGTATGTAATGCCAATAAGAAGAAGAAGAACGCAATATTTAGACAAATTTAAATAATCTCACTTTGTTACATGTTTGCATGAAAGCTTTAAAGATTTTTATAAACCATTGCGCTTGTCAAAAAATCTGTACTTCCTAAAGCATTAATTTATCTTTGGAGGCAAGAATAAATAAAAAATTAAAATATTTTTTATAAACCCTTACTATCGAAATAAAATTTATGAATCATTTAACGATTTCAATAAACATTATTTCAAGTTAGATCTTTTCTGCTGTGAGCATCCGGCCAATAGTTACACAAATAAATTGGTTTCGTTCAACTGCTTCAAAAACGATATTCCGAAGCTATTCCGGGCTGAAGCCATGAACAGAAAAACAAAACATGATATGGACTTGATTGATGTAGGAGATAAAAGATCAGACGACAATATCAAAAATTTGCACCGAAATATCGTTTGAATCGATTGAATAGCTAGATATGCTATGGATAAGAACAAACTAATGACATATGATATTAATCACTTCTTACAAATAGCATAACTTGATCTTCTCGTGATATTTTAGTTGTCGTCTGATCTTTTATCTCTTATATCAATCATGTCCATATCTCAATTTGCTATCCTATTAACATTTGATATTATTGAGCTATTTTCGTCTACTCGGGATGGCTTTTCATTGAAAACAACAAAATGCTGAATATAACGCAGAAAAAACTCCCTAACAAAATATTAAATTTTGAAGTTGAATTGTTAATTATTTGATTGTTGAGAATGAAAATCTACATA